>NC_134696.1:106319410-106450781 GCF_050947455.1 Rhinoderma darwinii
AAGCCATGTACACGTAAGAGACGACTGACAGAAACCCCCCCACCACAGAATCATCTACAACCCTGAGAAAGAAAAGCCATGTACACGTAAGAGACAACTGACAGAAACCCCCCCACCACAGAATCATCTACAACCCTGAGAAAGAAAAGCCATGTACACGTAAGAGACGGCTGACAGAAACCTCCCCCACCACAGAGTCATCTACAACCCTGAGAAAGAAAAGCCATGTACACGTAAGAGACGACTGACAGAAACCTCCCCCCCCACAGAATCATCTACAACCCTAAGAAAGAAAAGCCATGTACACGTAAGAGACGCCTGACAGAAACCTCCCCCCCCACAGAGTCATCTACAACCCTAAGAAAGAAAAGCCATGTACACGTAAGAGACGACTGACAGAAACCTCCCCCACCACAGTCATCTACAACCCTGAGAAAGAAAAGCCATGTACACGTAAGAGACGACTGACAGAAACCCCCCCACCACAGAGTCATCTACAACCCTGAGAAAGAAAAGCCATGTACACGTAAGAGACGACTGACAGAAACCTCCCCCCCCACAGAATCATCTACAACCCTGAGAAAGAAAAGCCATGTACACGTAAGAGACGACTGACAGAAACCTCCCCCACCACAGTCATCTACAACCCTGAGAAAGAAAAGCTATGTACACGTAAGAGACGACTGACAGAAACCTCCCCACCACAGAGTAATCTACAACCCTGAGAAAGAAAAGCCATGTACACGTAAGAGACGACTGACAGAAACCCCCCCACCACAGAATCATCTACAACCCTGAGAAAGAAAAGCCATGTACACGTAAGAGACGGCTGACAGAAACCTCCCCCACCACAGAGTCATCTACAACCCTGAGAAAGAAAAGCCATGTACACGTAAGAGACGACTGACAGAAACCCCCCCACCACAGAGTCATCTACAACCCTGAGAAAGAAAAGCCATGTACACGTAAGAGACGACTGACAGAAACCTCCCCCCCACAGAATCATCTACAACCCTGAGAAAGAAAAGCCATGTACACGTAAGAGACGACTGACAGAAACCCCCCCACCACAGAATCATCTACAACCCTGAGAAAGAAAAGCCATGTACACGTAAGAGACGACTGACAGAAACCTCCCCCCCCCCCACAGAGTCATCTACAACCCTGAGAAAGAAAAGCCATGTACACGTAAGAGACGACTGACAGAAACCTCCCCCCCACCACAGAGTCATCTACAACCCTGAGAAAGAAAAGCCATGTACACGTAAGAGACGACTGACAGAAACCTCCCCCACCACAGAGTCATCTACAACCCTGAGAAAGAAAAGCCATGTACACGTAAGAGACGACTGACAGAAACCTCCCCCCCCACAGAATCATCTACAACCCTAAGAAAGAAAAGCCATGTACACGTAAGAGACGCCTGACAGAAACCTCCCCCCCCACAGAGTCATCTACAACCCTGAGAAAGAAAAGCCATGTACACGTAAGAGACGGCTGACAGAAACCTCCCCCACCACAGAGTCATCTACAACCCTGAGAAAGAAAAGCCATGTACACGTAAGAGACGACTGACAGAAACCCCCCCACCACAGAGTCATCTACAACCCTGAGAAAGAAAAGCCATGTACACGTAAGAGACGGCTGACAGAAACCTCCCCCACCACAGAGTCATCTACAACCCTGAGAAAGAAAAGCCATGTACACGTAAGAGACGACTGACAGAAACCCCCCCACCACAGAGTCATCTACAACCCTGAGAAAGAAAAGCCATGTACACGTAAGAGACGACTGACAGAAACCTCCCCCCCCACAGAATCATCTACAACCCTGAGAAAGAAAAGCCATGTACACGTAAGAGACGACTGACAGAAACCCCCCCACCACAGAGTCATCTACAACCCTGAGAAAGAAAAGCCATGTACACGTAAGAGACGACTGACAGAAACCTCCCCACCACAGAGTCATCTACAACCCTAAGAAAGAAAAGCCATGTACACGTAAGAGACGACTGACAGAAACCTCCCCCCCCACAGAATCATCTACAACCCTAAGAAAGAAAAGCCATGTACACGTAAGAGACGACTGACAGAAACCTCCCCCACCACAGTCATCTACAACCCTGAGAAAGAAAAGCCATGTACACGTAAGAGACGACTGACAGAAACCTCCCCCACCACAGAGTCATCTACAACCCTGAGAAAGAAAAGCCATGTACACGTAAGAGACGACTGACAGAAACCCCCCCCCCACCACAGAGTCATCTACAACCCTGAGAAAGAAAAGCCATGTACACGTAAGAGACGACTGACAGAAACCCCCCCACCACAGAATCATCTACAACCCTGAGAAAGAAAAGCCATGTACACGTAAGAGACGACTGACAGAAACCCCCCCACCACAGAATCATCTACAACCCTGAGAAAGAAAAGCCATGTACACGTAAGAGACGACTGACAGAAACCTCCCCCCCCACAGAATCATCTACAACCCTAAGAAAGAAAAGCCATGTACACGTAAGAGACGACTGACAGAAACCTCCCCCACCACAGTCATCTACAACCCTGAGAAAGAAAAGCCATGTACACGTAAGAGACGACTGACAGAAACCTCCCCCCCCCACAGAGTCATCTACAACCCTGAGAAACAAAAGCCATGTACATGTAAGAGACAACTGACAGAAACCCCCCCACCACAGAGTCATCTACAACCCTGAGAAAGAAAAGCCATGTACACGTAAGAGACGACTGACAGAAACCTCCCCCCCACCACAGAGTCATCTACAACCCTGAGAAAGAAAAGCCATGTACATGTAAGAGACGACTGACAGAAACCCCCCCACCACAGAGTCATCTACAACCCTGAGAAAGAAAAGCCATGTACACGTAAGAGACGACTGACAGAAACCTCCCCCCCCACAGAATCATCTACAACCCTGAGAAACAAAAGCCATGTACATGTAAGAGACGACTGACAGAAACCCCCCCACCACAGAGTCATCTACAACCCTGAGAAAGAAAAGCCATGTACACGTAAGAGACGACTGACAGAAACTTCCCCCCCACAGAGTCATCTACAACCCTGAGAAAGAAAAGCCATGTACACGTAAGAGACGACTGACAGAAACCTCCCCACCAGAGTCATCTACAACCCATCACATACTGGCTGGAGGTGCCTCGGCAAGGGCAAGGCTGGCAGTCTCCAGGACTTCCACGTCTCGGGTCTCCGTAGAAGCCGGGCTTACAGCGCTCACACTTGGCTCCCTCCGTGTTGTCTTGGCAGTTCTGAAAGAGAATCATGTGGAGATAAGCGGCGTGATAATCAGCGGAAACCTCCAGAACTGCCATCGAACAGGCACTCACCAGACATTCTCCTGTCTCCCCATCACACTCTGTGGAGTGGTCGCCACACTGACAGCGTTCACAGGTGCCCAGGTAAAGACCAGTGGAGGAGCGGGTAAAACCAACGTCACAGTCCTGTGAGGAAATAACACGGAAGAATCACAACAACGCAGCCGCCATTACTGACCCGCCACAACGCAGCCGCCATTACTGACCCGCCACAAGGCAGCCGCCATTACTGACCCACCACAACGCAGCCGCCATTACTGACCCACCATAAGGCAGCCGCCATTACTGACCCGCCACAACGCAGCCGCCATTACTGACCCGCCACAAGGCAGCCGCCATTACTGACCCGCCACAAGGCAGCCGCCATTACTGACCCACCACAACGCAGCCGCCATTACTGACCCACCACAACGCAGCCGGCATTACTGACCCACCACAACGCAGCCGCCATTACTGACCCACCACAAGGCAGCTGCCATTACTTACCCGACACAAGGCAGCCGCCATTACTGACCCACCACAACGCAGCCGCCATTACTGACCCACCACAACGCAGTCGCCATTACTGACCCACCACAACGCAGCCGCCATTACTGACCCACCACAAGGCAGCCGCCATTACTGACCCACCACAAGGCAGCCGCCATTACTGACCCACCACAAGGCAGCCACCATTACTGACCCACCACATCGCAGCCGCCATTAATGAGCCACCACAACGCAGCCGCCATTAATGACCCACCACAACGCAGCCGGCATTACTGACCCACCACAACGCAGCCGCCATTAATGACCCACCACAACGCTGCCGCCATTACTGACCCACCACAACGCAGCCGCCATTACTGACCCACCACAAGGCAGCCGCCATTACTGACCCACCACAAGGCAGCCGCCATTACTGACCCACCACATCGCAGCCGCCATTACTGACCCACCACAACGCAGCCGCCATTAATGACCCACCACAACGCAGCCGTCATTACGGACCCACCACAACGCAGCCGCCATTAATGACCCACCACAACGCAGCCGCCTCTACTGACCCACCACAACGCAGCCGCCTCTACTGACCCACCACAACGCAGCCGCCATTACTGACCCACCACAACGCAGCCCCTACTACTGGGCCCCTCGTACATCAGAGTATAAGGGTTATATTTTACATCCATTATGTACTATAACTCCACAAACCTGGCAGGATGGTCCTGTGTAGCCGACCGGGCACGCACACTGCTCCACCTCTACCGCTTGCTGCTGTCCGTTGGGGTGAGGAACCGCGATGTCCATGTGGATATTGGAGATTCTGATAGGAATAGCAGCAGATAAGTTGGAGAACCGCAGGTACCATCACTAAGTGTCTATGATCCTAGGTCGCTCCTCATTACCTGCTTTCAATCATCCCCTCAGCATAGGACGCCCGGATCATCAGCACATCAATATCTGCAAGCGCCATCAGCAGGTGTTCACGGGTGGCATCCTGACCATCCGCCCGCCGCCACAATCTCTGCCAAAGAAGAAGAGTCAAGGTGATCACTGCCGGTAATGGAAGAATAGGGGGGCAGTTACTTTCCCACATGGGTAAGACTGATCTGGGCGATTTCTGGGGTTCTTCCGGTCTATTATTACTTTAAATTATATGCAGGCAGTGTGACGAATCTGCAATAATAGAACCTCTGGATCATCCTTTTTTCATCTAACTTTACATCTGTACATACATCTCACCTCACGGAAATGAACGGTGATGGTAATGGGGAATCCAGGAGGGGTATGAATATTGGCATAATGCTCCAGAAAGATCCCATTGCCCTGCAGGACGACGTATGGCTGTGTGTCCAGAGACTGTGCCCCCAAAGAAGCCTCATAGGTGATGGTGTACCGCAGTTCTCCACCATAAGACGTCACCTGTAAGACACCTTACAATTAAACCAGGAAGTCAGAGTTTAGATGAGGAATCTCTCATTCAGGGTGTGACCCGGGTCTTATACATGAGCTACATGGGCACACAATCTCCTGTGGAGTCTCGAACCGTCCGGGGCAATGATACCCCATGAGTTGAGCACACGGACTATTGTTGGTGCATACACATGAAGAGAATGGGCCACGTATACCTTGTCTCCCTTGAATCGTTCTGGCAGCACCCAGAAATATACATCTTGGGGGATGGTGTTGAAGGCGGTAAACGTTAGCTCTGAAGGACCGGTCACGCTTATGCCCTCGCTGAATGTTCGGGTGCCGGCTGCATTTGACATGGAAAACGGCGCTCGCTCATGACTGTCATAGGTGGAACGGACCTATAAAAGGTAGGAAGTCAGGATCCATGGGTACCGACACTATAGGGGACAGGTAACAGGGGGGACCACACCATTCAGGACACATACAGACCTGGTCTCTGTTCCAGTAAGAGCTTGAACACGCCCGGGTGACCCCCATGCAGAAACATTTCAGGCAGCCGTCCGGGTTCTTCCCACTGAGGTAGAAGGTTCCACTTTTACATTCATTGCACAACGTCCCGGAGACGTGAGGCTGGAAGAGAGCAAAGTACTGGTAACACGGGCGTCTCTGCCCATATACACAACGCTCTGCCCCTATACACGACGCTTTGCCCCTATACACGACGTTCTGCCCGTATACACGATGTTCTGCCCGTATACATGACGTCCTGCCCGTATACACGACGCTCTGCCCCTATACACGATGCTCTGCCCCTATACACGACATCCTGCCCGTATACACGACGTCCTGCACGTATACACGACGCTCTGCCCCTATACACGACGTCCTGCCCGTATACACAACGTTCTGCCCCATCACAAGCCCAATCTTACCTTACACACACAAGTATTAGGAGAGGACACAGAGCTGCCTTTCTCGTCACATATTCCCGTATCACCAGCTGTAACATACAAGAAATGTCAAGTCTTGAAATGGAAACACAAAGTCCCTCAATCTGTCACTACACGCGCGACGTGCTAAACCAGAAATCTTCCTGAAGTCCAGGCTCCGGAGAGCACAGGATTACAACACGCGTGATCTATAGTCACTACCTGCAGGTGAATCCTGGACTCCCATCATCTCCAGGTACAACAAGGTCCTGTGGTCAGAAGACATCACGCCCGCACTGACGGCAGATACAGAGGATGAGGGCCGTGCACTTACCTGTAGTCTTCACACATCGACCTCCAGGCTTCATGGGGTCCCCTTCATATTCCGCCGCACATCTAAGAGGAGACATAGGCCACAATGAAGACAAGAAAGGTGAAAATATTTACAGTAATCGCAGCAGTCAAGCCGACGATCCACCCAGTGCCGCACGTCACTACCGGGCCCGGCGGCTGTTCCATGATGGTTTTCTATAAATCTCTGTAGGTCATTGACCAGACAGTTCGGCTACATTCAGACCAACGTAGCCAACCTCGGACGTGAAGAACTGCAGCTTCCCCCATAGACTAGAGTCCATAGATTACCTGCAGGGTCTGTCAGCGCAAACCTCATGCCTATTGTCAACCACAAACTCAGTAATGTAGAAAAGATCTCCGGATAACGTTACCTTTCACAGCGCCGCCCGGCATATCCGACCACGCAGTTATCACAGGTGGGTTGTCCATCAGTATCCAAGAAGCAGGTGTCTGAATACCTGGAGAGACAAGTCCCGTTATCTGGCTGTATAATGCACTGACGGCAGACGTACCACACCATAAACACAATGAGTAACTGACCTGCGCCGGGGGTCCATGAGTGGGCAGGGGCACGGGCGACAAGCATCTGCAGTACCTCTGGTGGGGTCACCGAAAAAGCCTGGCTTACATTTATTGCACTGCGGACCCTCTGTGTTGTGCTGGCAATTCTTAGGACAAGAAAAATGATCATCAGAGCAGAAAGTGCGACGAAGCCTCAACAACTATGAACTATATAAGTGAGAGGAGTAAAACAGGACAAACACAAAGTCTACAATCCCGGACTCCAGCGGCGTCACGTCTGACGTCGCACATCCCTGCCCTGTGTATGACCAAAGAATTAGACTTACTATGCAGTAACCACTCTCAGAGTCGCAGGAGCTGGCATGGCCGTTACAATTACATCCAGAACAAGTACCCAGGAACGGTCCACCGGGGATGCGCTCAAACTGCGTGGAGCAAGTCTCACAGGAGAGGCCGGAATAGCCAGTGGGACATCTGAAATGGACCAATGACAAACCGAGAATAAACACGCAGGTACCTCACAGGTAACGTCAGTCAGAGAATGAGCGGTGAGGTGCCCCATGTGTCACGCGTGTCTCCGCAGGTCTGATAACAGCCCACACAATACTACCCCGACCTGCAGTGATCCAAATACTGACCGGCACTCCTCAACGCCCAGGGCCACCCCCAGCTGCGTGTACTCCACAGAGGTGGTGTCCATGACGATGTCCGCCAGCCCCACACTGGCCATTTTGTTGTCATAAACGGTCTGAATCATTATGGATTCCAAATTCTGAAGAGTCATCAGGAGGTCCTCGCGGGTGACAGCTGCTCCAGACTCGTGCTGCCAGTGGTCCTGCGGGCGGGAGGAGACAAGCAGCCACACTAAATGGGTGTAATACACAGGTAGACGCAGTCAGCTGTAAAGATGGCGGAGACTCATATAAATCCATTCTGAAATGTTCAGGTTTCCAAAGTGTAGACACATTATAACGCGCTTTACTGGGCTATTGCCTCATATTTCCAGGAGGTGAGAACAGTTAGTGGATGGGAGGGTCATCTCATTGTCATTAGCTTGCAGGAAGAGCAGGGAGAGGGAGGACAGGTGACAGAAAAAGTAACCTCATGACATATGGCTGGCAATAGTCGCTGTCAGACAGCTACTTCCTGTCCCGGAAACTGAAAACGAGCACAAAGAGCCGGGCTGACGAGACGAAGAGCCGAGCTGACGAGACGAAGAGCCGAGCTGACGAGACGAAGAGCCGAGCTGACGGGACGAAGAGCCGAGCTGACCGGACGAAGAGCCGAGCTGACCGGACGAAGAGCCGAGCTGACCGGACGAAGAGCCGAGCTGACCGGACGAAGAGCCGAGCTGACCGGACGAAGAGCCGAGCTGACCGGACGAAGAGCCGAGCTGACCGGACGAAGAGCCGAGCTGACGGGACAAAGAGCCGAGCTGACGGGACAAAGAGCCGAGCTGACGGGACAAAGAGCCGAGCTGACGGGACAAAGAGCCGAGCTGACGGGACAAAGAGCCGAGCTGACGGGACAAAGAGCCGAGCTGACGGGACAAAGAGCCGAGCTGACGGGACAAAGAGCCGAGCTGACGGGACAAAGAGCCGAGCTGACGGGACAAAGAGCCGAGCTGACGGGACAAAGAGCCGAGCTGACGGGACAAAGAGCCGAGCTGACGGGACAAAGAGCCGAGCTGACGGGACAAAGAGCCGAGCTGACGGGACAAAGAGCCGAGCTGACGGGACAAAGAGCCGAGCTGACGGGACAAAGAGCCGAGCTGACGGGACAAAGAGCCGAGCTGACGGGACAAAGAGCCGAGCTGACGGGACAAAGAGCCGAGCTGACGGGACAAAGAGCCGAGCTGACGGGACAAAGAGCCGAGCTGACGGGACAAAGAGCCGAGCTGACGGGACAAAGAGCCGAGCTGACGGGACAAAGAGCAGAGCTGACGGGACAAAGAGCAGAGCTGACGGGACAAAGAGCAGAGCTGACGGGACAAAGAGCCGAGCTGACGGGACAAAGAGCCGAGCTGACGGGATAAAGAGCCGAGCTGACGGGACAAAGAGCCGAGCTGACGGGACAAAGAGCCGAGCTGACGGGATAAAGAGCCGAGCTGACGGGATAAAGAGCAGAGCTGATGGGATAAAGAGCCGAGCTGACGGGACAAAGAGCCGAGCTGACGGGACAAAGAGCCGAGCTGACGGGACAAAGAGCCGAGCTGACGGGACAAAGAGCCGAGCTGACGGGACAAAGAGCCGAGCTGACGGGACAAAGAGCCGAGCTGACGGGATAAAGAGCCGAGCTGACGGGATAAAGAGCCGAGCTGACGGGATAAAGAGCCGAGCTGACGGGATAAAGAGCCGAGCTGACGAGACGAAGAGCCGAGCTGACGAGACGAAGAGCCGAGCTGACGAGATGAAGAGCCGGACATAAGACGTCAGGAGGGAAGTCCAGCTTTAAGATCTCACCTCTGTGAATTGGACTGTCCGTTGGTTTGTGGTGGTTGGCAGGGTTGATGACTGAACTCGATAGATAAGTTTTTGCCCATTTCCGACAAGAACCACATCCGGCTTTCTCACAGGTTCTGACTGTCCTCGTGTCAGGCCGTAACGAACTTTGTAATGGAGAGAACCTCCGTACGAATCCACCTGGGGAGAGAAGCGAGATATAAGACAGACAGACAAACCAGGCAGAACGTTCCGACAGTGTGTGTGAAGCCCAGCGTGTACCTTGTTCCCCAAGAACTGCGACGGCAGCGTCCAAAAGGAGTCATGACTCAGGAATCTACGAGACAGGTCCACCAACTGGAATTCTTCCACACTAGAGTCAATCTGGAGTTGATTTGAGGACAATGGAGGAAAACCCTGATGAGAGGACACGTTCACCCCTATAATGATGATAAATGATGAGCGGCATCAAATCTCCATCAGGAACCAGGACTACGAGCAGAAGACATTTCACCAGAATACCCCAACAGTGAAGGAGCTCAGGACCCGGCCCATCAATGCAGAGCCTCTAGAAAACGTTGGGACCCACCTTTAAAGTCATCATCAACGTCAAATCGGAGTCTGATCTGGTTTCTGTAACGACCGGTCTGAAGGCAAACCTTAGCGACACCAAAGCAAAAGCACGGAATGCACTGGGAGGTGCCCGCCACATGGAAGAACCCTTCAGGGCACGGACCTGGAAAACAAAACATATTAAAGATGGAATCACCAATCCTGTAATAAGTGACGGAGGGTGATGTATATATGACGGGTGGACTGTGACATCTCCTCTATCCTAGTCACCCCCTCCAGCTCCGGCCTCTTCTACCATTCATAGACATTACCTCGCGATGGCTTTAAGGACAGGACGCCATCAGGAATTCCGAACACCATGCCCTTCGCGTTTATGGCTTCACACGTGTACGCGCCTTGATCCGCTTCCTTTACATCTCGTATGATAAGCGTGCCATGTCCGATCTCGCTGGTCATTGACACTCTGGGGTAATGGAAAGAAACCACTGGCAGATTATCATCTCACTCACTACGGATTAGTAATTCTCATATAACGAGAGGCTCACCGGCTGCTGGTGGGAATGTGGCCCCAGTTTAATCTCCAGGTTATGATGGGTGTCGGGATGCCAATTGCCACACAAGTAAAGCGCACGGTCTCTCCCCGGGAAGCCATGACGCTCTCTTCAGGGGGTGTAATCACCTGCGGTGGACCTAGAAAAAGTAAAAAGGAGATCACGGTCACCTCAGGTACCCCCTAGGAAGACCCCTGAACCCCGGATCACTAATATACAGACATGGAAATACAAAGAAATGATCACAGAATAAAAGGAGCTCATAAACCGAACACAGGGCAAAGTCCTTGTCCGGGACACCAGGAATATACACCGGTCCCACAGTGGTGGCTGATGGGTAATGACGGACTTATGAGAAGAACTAACGTAACAAGGGATCAGTTATTCTGATCCTTCTGCCGGATGAACGAGACTTTATGACTTACTGCAGCCGATTTCATCCGAGCGGTCCGGGCAGTCGGCCTCCTCATCGCACTGGTAACTGGCCGGGATACAGGTCCGAGACTGGACACAGACGAACTGATCCGGAGCGCACATGTCGCTGGGCCCTTTGGTGGCTGCACAAGGAGTATATAAGAGTTTAGACGGTATATAGATAAATACACAATCATATAGAGGGTTCATATCATAACATATAGTAAAGTATGTGCCCCCCTCATAAACATTATATTCCGGTGTTTCCTCCATCCCACGATGTATAATATCCGGCACTCGCCCGGCAGTCACGTTACAGACATTAGCGGTAGAACGGGTCGTGGTAAAGAGATCAGTGACCCCCAGCGCGGTCCTGTAATAGGACGTCACCGGTGTAACACGTCAGTTCCTGAAATGTCTCCCTCCTGGATATTCCGCACACAAGAAAATGGTCACAGCGCACCGCGAAGACAAACGCCACCTGAGCCACTGAATATAAATAAATCTGCATTACTGCTGAATCTACTTACAACAGGGAGGTTCTTAGCGCACGTTGATCAAATTGTGTGAGCCCACCTGCCACGACAAGGCGACCTCTATGAGGTGGGAACCTACGCTGCACAGACACCCAGAACTGGGACTAAACCTACATATATACCTGGGGATGGTAGGAACCGGCATTAAACTAATTACAATCACCCAGAGCAGACTGGGAGGAGCGCAAGATCAAACATGGATACAGTCACTGACTGCAGTGTGTATGTATATATATATATATATATATATATATATATATATATATATATATGTGTATAGTGTGTGTATGGTGCATAGTGTATATAGTGTGTAGCGTGTATAGTGCATATATAGTGTATAGTGTGTATAGTGTATATGGTGCAGTGTATATAGTGTGTATCGTGTATAGTGTATAAAGCATGTATAGAGTATATAGTGTGTATTGTATATAGTGTATATAGTGTCTAAAGTGTGTGTGCATAGTGTAAAGTGTGTATATAGTGTGTATAGTGTATATAGTGTGTATATAGTGTATAGTGTGTATAGTGTGTATAGTGTCTATAGCGTGAATATAGTGTATATAGCGTGTATAGAGTACATAGCGTGTGTATAGTATGTAGTGTATATAGTGTGTATATAGTGTGTGTATAGTGTATAAAGTGTGTGTGCATAGTGTGTAAAGTGTATATAGTGTGTATAATGTTTATAGCGTATATATGGTGTATAAAGTGTATATAGTGTATAGTGTATATAATGTATAGTGCATATAGTGTAGTGTATATATTCTATATAGCATGTTGAGTATATAGCATATATAGTGTGTATAGTGTATATAGTGTGTGTATAGTGTATATAGTGTGTATATAGTGTAGTGTGTATAGTGTGTAGCATGTATAGTGCATATATAGTGTATAGTGTATATGGTGCAGTGTATATAGTGTGTATAGTGTATATAGTGCATAGTGTATATAGCATGTATAGAGTATATAGCGTATATAGTGTGTATTGTATATAGTGTGTATAAAGTGTCTAAAGTGTGTGTGCATAGTGTATAGTGTAAAGTGTATATATAGTGTGCATATAGTGTATATAGTATGTGTATATAGTGTGCATATAGTGTGAATATAGTGTATAGTGTCTATAGCGTGAATATAGTGTATATAGCGTGTATAGAGTATATAGCATGTATAGTGTGTGTAGTGTATATAGTGTGTGTATAGTGTATAAAGTGTGTGTGCATAGTGTAAAGTGTATATAGTGTGTATAGTGTATATAGTGTGAAAATTGTGTATATTGTGTGTATATATAGTATGCATAGTGTAGTGGGTATAGTGTGTATTGTATTGCATAGTGTGTATTGTATATATATATATATATATATATATATATATATATATAGTGTGTATAGTGTAGTGTGTATAGTGTATATAGTGTGTATAATGTAGTGTGTATAATGTAGTGTGTATAATGTGTATAGAGTGTATAGTATGTATATTGTATATATAGTGTGTATAGTGTATATAGTGTGTATAGTGCGTATAGTGCATCGTGTATATAGTGTATATTCTATATAGTGTATATTGTGTGTGTGTATAGTTTGTATAGAGTATATAGTGTATATATTGTATATAGTGTGTATATTGTATATAGTGTGTATATAGTGTATAGAATGTGTGTATAGTGTAAAAGGAATGTAAAGTGTGTAGTGTTTATAGTGTGTATAGAGTATATAGTGTATATAGTGTATATAGTGTTAGGTGTATATAGTGTGTATAGTGTATATAATGTGTGTAAAGTGTGGGTATAGTGTATATAGTGTATATAATGTGTGTATAGTGTATATAGTGTGTATATTGTATATAGTGTGTATAGTGTATATAGAGTGTGTGAATAGTGTATATAGTGTGTATATAGTGTGTATAGTGTATATCTAGCGTGTATATAGTATATAGTGTGTACATAAATTGTAATGTGTGTGTGTATATAGTGTACATAGTGTGTATAGTGTGTGTGTATATAGTATATAGTGTGTGTATAGTATATAGTGCGTATAGTGTGTATACAGTGTGCATATAGTGTTTATAGTGTATATAGCGTATAGTGTTTATAGTGTATATTATGTGTATATTGTATATAGTGTATATAGTGTGCATAGTGTGTATAGAGTGTATAGTATGTATATTGTATATATAGTGTGTATAGTGTGTATATTGTGTGTATAGTGTGTATAATGTATAGTGTGTATAGTGTATATAATGTGTATATGTGTGTATAGTGTGTATATAGTGTGTATATAGTGTATATAATGTGTATATAGTGTGTATAATGTGTATATAATGTGTGTATAGTGTGTATATAGTGTGTATAATGTGTATATAGTGTGTATATATATATTCAGTACTTTCCGGACCACACCGTTGACATCATGTGATTAGTCATTTTCTCATTTACTCTATGCCGAGCGGTGACTGTCATCACAACACAGCAGAGGTTCAGACAATGTCAGCACTGCTTCATATCAAGGCTACTGTACTCACGGCAGCTTATTTCATCAGAACCATCTCCACAATCATTGTCGCCATCACAGCGCCACAGCTTTAACGCGCAACGACCGTTTCTACACTTAAATTCATTAGGCTCACAGGGTGATGGCGTTCCTGGACAGAAGATGGAGAAGAAAAGTTATTTCATATTCAGCCATTGTCAGTCAGATAGCACTGTGTGTAGTATTAGGATGTAGTATTATTCCTCATGCTGCAGTCACTGATCAGGAATGGTCTGTACAATCAGCCAGATAGCACTGTGTGTAGTATTAGTATGTAGTATTATTCCTCATGCTGCAGTCACTGATCAGGAATAGTCTGTACAATCAGTCAGATAATACTGTGTGTAGTATTAGGCAGTAGTATTATTCCTCATGCTGCAGTCACTGATCAGGAATGGTCTGTACAATCAGTCAGATAGCACTGTGTGTAGTATTAGGCAGTAGTATTATTCCTCATGCTGCAGTCACTGATCAGGAATGGTCTGTACAATCAGTCAGATAGCACTGTGTGTAGTATTAGGATGTAGTATTATTCCTCATGCTGCAGTCACTGATCAGGAATGGTCTGTACAATCAGTCAGATAGCACTGTGTGTAGTATTAGGATGTAGTATTATTCCTCATGCTGCAGTCACTGATCAGGAATAGTCAGTACAATCAGTCAGATAGCACTGTGTGTAGTATTAGGATGTAGTATTATTCCTCATGCTGCAGTCACTGATCAGGATTGGTCTGTACAATGTCAGATAGCACTGTGTGTAGTATTAGGATGTAGTATTATCCCTCATGCTGCGGTCACTGATCAGGAATGGTCTGTACAATCAGTCAGATAACACTGTGTGTAGTATTAGGATGAGTATTATTCCTCATGCTGCAGTCACTGATCAGGAATAGTCAGTACAATCAGTCAGATAACACTGTGTGTAGTATTAGGATGTAGTATTATTCCTCATGCTGCAGTCACTGATCAGGAATAGTCTGTACAATCAGTCAGATAACACTGTGTGTAGTATTAGGATGTAGTATTATTCCTCATGCTGCAGTCACTGATCAGGAATGGTCTGTACAATCAGTCAGATAACACTGTGTGTAGTATTAGCATGTAGTATTATTCCTCATGCTGCAGTCACTGATCAGGAATGGTCTGTACAATCAGTCAGATAGCACTGTGTGTAGTATTAGGATGTAGTATTATTCCTCATGCTGCAGACACTGATCAGGAATGGTCTGTACAATCAGTTAGATAACAGTGTGTAGTATTAGGATGTAGTATTATTCCTCATGCTGCAGTCACTGATCAGGAATAGTCAGTACAATCAGTCAGATAGCACTGTGTGTAGTATTAGGATGTAGTATTATTCCTCATGCTGCAGACACTGATCAGGAATGGTCTGTACAATCAGTCAGATAGCACTGTGTGTAGTATTAGGATGTAGTATTATTCCTCATGCTGCAGTCACTGATCAGGAATGGTCTGTACAATCAGTCAGATAACACTGTGTGTAGTATTAGGATGTAGTATTATTACTCATGCTGCAGACACTGATCAGGATTGGTCTGTACAATCAGTCAGATAACACTGTGTGTAGTATTAGGATGTAGTATTATTTCTCATGCTGCAGTCACTGATCAGGAATGGTCTGTACAATCAGTCAGATAGCACTGTGTGTAGTATTAGGATGTAGTATTATTCCTCATGCTGCAGACACTGATCAGGAATGGTCTGTACAATCAGTCAGATAGCACAGTGTGTAGTATTAGGATGTAGTATTATTCCTCATGCTGCAGACACTGATCAGGATTGGTCTGTACAATGTCAGATAGCACTGTGTGTAGTATTCAGATGTAGTATTATTCCTCATGCAGCAGTCACTGATCAGGAATGGTCAGTACAATCAGTCAGATAACACTGTGTGTAGTATTAGGATGTAGTATTATTCCTCATGCTGCAGACACTGATCAGGAATGGTCTGTACAATCAGTCAGATAGCACTGTGTGTAGTATTAGGATGTAGTATTATTTCTCATGCTGCAGACACTGATCAGGAATGGTCTGTACAATCAGTCAGATAGCACTGTGTGTAGTATTAGGATGTAGTATTATTTCTCATGCTGCAGTCACTGATCAGGAATGGTCTGTACAATCAGTCAGATAGCACTGTGTGTAGTATTAGGATGTAGTATTATTCCTCATGCAGCAGTCACTGATCAGGATTGGTCTGTACAATCAGTCAGATAGCACTGTGTGTAGTATTAGGATGTAGTATTATTTCTCATGCTGCAGTCACTGATCAGGAATGGTCTGTACAATCAGTCAGATAGCACTGTGTGTAGTATTAGGATGTAGTATTATTTCTCATGCTGCAGACACTGATCAGGAATGGTCTGTACAATCAGTCAGATAGCACTGTGTGTAGTATTAGGATGTAGTATTATTTCTCATGCTGCAGTCACTGATCAGGAATGGTCTGTACAATCAGTCAGATAGCACTGTGTGTAGTATTAGGATGTAGTATTATTCCTCATGCTGCAGTCACTGATAAGGAATAGTCTGTACAATCAGTCAGATAACACTGTGTGTGGAGTATTAGGATGTAGTATTATTCCTCATGCTGCAGTCACTGATCAGGAATGGTCTGTACAATCAGTCAGATAGCACTGTGTGTAGTATTCGGATGTAGTATTATTCCTCATGCTGCAGTCACTGATCAGGAATGGTCTGTACAATCAGTCAGATAACACTGTGTGTAGTATTAGGATGTAGTATTATTCCTCATGCTGCAGTCACTGATCAGGAATGGTCAGTACAATCAGTCAGATAGCACTGTGTGTAGTATTAGGATGTAGTATTATTCCTCATGCTGCAGTCACTGATCAGGATTGGTCTGTACAATCAGTCAGATAGCACTGTGTCGAGTATTAGGATGTAGTATTATTCCTCAAGCTGCAGACACTGATCAGGAATGGTCTGTACAATCAGTCAGATAGCACTGTGTGTAGTATTAGGATGTAGTATTATTCCTCATGCTGCAGTCACTGATCAGGAATGGTCTGTACAATCAGTCAGATAACACTGTGTGTAGTATTAGGATGTAGTATTATTCCTCATGCTGCGGTCACTGATCAGGAATGGTCTGTACAATCAGTCAGATAGCACTGTGTGTAGTATTAGGATGTAGTATTATTCCTCATGCTGCAGTCACTGATCAGGAATGGTCTGTACAATCAGTCAGATAACACTGTGTGTAGTATTAGGATGTAGTATTATTCCTCATGCTGCAGACACTGATCAGGAATGGTCTGTACAATCAGTCAGATAACACTGTGTGTAGTATTAGGATGTAGTATTATTCCTCATGCTGCAGTCACTGATCAGGAATGGTCTGTACAATCAGTCAGATAACACTGTGTGTAGTATTAGGATGTAGTATTATTCCTCATGCTGCGGTCACTGATCAGGAATGGTCTGTACAATCAGTCAGATAGCACTGTGTGTAGTATTAGGATGTAGTATTATTCCTCATGCTGCTGACACTGATCAGGAATGGTCTGTACAATCAGTCAGATAGCACTGTGTGTAGTATTAGGATGTAGTATTATTCCTCATGCTGCAGTCACTGATCAGGAATGGTCTGTACAATCAGTCAGATAGCACTGTGTGTAGTATTAGGATGTAGTATTATTCCTCATGCTGCAGTCACTGATCAGGAATGGTCTGTACAATCAGTCAGATAACACTGTGTGTAGTATTAGGATGTAGTATTATTCCTCATGCTGCAGTCACTGATCAGGAATGGTCTGTACAATCAGTCAGATAGCACTGTGTGTAGTATTAGGATGTAGTATTATTCCTCATGCTGCAGTCACTGATCAGGAATGGTCTGTACAATCAGTCAGATAGCACAGTGTGTAGTATTAGGATGTAGTATTATTCCTCATGCTGCAGACACTGATCAGGAATAGTCAGTACAATCAGTCAGATAGCACTGTGTGTAGTATTAGGATGTAGTATTATTCCTCATGCTGCAGACACTGATCAGGAATGGTCTGTACAATCAGTCAGATAGCACTGTGTGTAGTATTAGGATGTAGTATTATTCCTCATGCTGCAGTCACTGATCAGGAATAGTCAGTACAATCAGTCAGATAGCACTGTGTGTAGTATTAGGATGTAGTATTATTCCTCATGCTGCAGTCACTGATCAGGAATAGTCAGTACAATCAGTCAGATAACACTGTGTGTAGTATTAGGATGTAATATTATTCCTCATGCTGCAGTCACTGATCAGGAATGGTCAGTACAATCAATCAGATAGCACTGTGTGGAGTATTAGGATGTAGTATTATTCCTCATGCTGCAGTCACTGATCAGGATTGGTCTGTACAATCAGTCAGATAGCACTGTGTGTAGTATTAGGATGTAGTATTATTCCTCATGCTGCAGTCACTGATCAGGAATGGTCTCCTGTACAATCAGTCAGATAACACTGTGTGTAGTATTAGGATGTAGTATTATTCCTCATGCTGCAGACACTGATCAGGAATGGTCTGTACAATCAGTCAGATAGCACTGTGTGTAGTATTCGGATGTAGTATTATTCCTCATGCTGCAGACACTGATCAGGAATGGTCTGTACAATCAGTCAGATAACACTGTGTGTAGTATTAGGATGTAGTATTATTCCTCATGATGCAGTCACTGATCAGGAATGGTCTGTACAATCAGTCAGATAGCACTGTGTGTAGTATTAGGATGTAGTATTATTCCTCATGCTGCAGACACTGATCAGGAATGGTCAGTACAATCAGTCAGATAACACTGTGTGTAGTATTAGGTTGTAGTATTATTCCTCATGCTGCAGTCACTGATCAGGATTGGTCTGTACAATCAGTCAGATAACACTGTGTGTAGTATTAGGATGTAGTATTATTCCTCATGCTGCAGTCACTGATCAGGAATGGTCTGTACAATCAGTCAGATAACACTGTGTGTAGTATTAGGATGTAGTATTATTCCTCATGCTGCAGTCACTGATCAGGAATGGTCTGTACAATCAGTCAGATAGCACTGTGTGGAGTATTAGGATGTAGTATTATTCCTCATGCTGCAGTCACTGATCAGGAATGGTCTGTACAATCAGTCAGATAGCACTGTGTGGAGTATTAGGATGTAGTATTATTCCTCATGCTGCAGTCACTGATCAGGAATGGTCTGTACAATCAGTCAGATAACACTGTGTGTAGTATTAGGATGTAGTATTATTCCTCATGATGCAGTCACTGATCAGGAATGGTCTGTACAATCAGTCAGATAACACTGTGTGTAGTATTAGGATGTAGTATTATTCCTCATGCTGCAGTCACTGATCAGGAATGGTCTGTACAATCAGTCAGATAGCACTGTGTGTAGTATTAGGATGTAGTATTATTCCTCATGCTGCAGACACTGATCAGGAATGGTCTGTACAATCAGTTAGATAACAGTGTGTAGTATTAGGATGTAGTATTATTCCTCATGCTGCAGTCACTGATCAGGAATAGTCAGTACAATCAGTCAGATAGCACTGTGTGTAGTATTAGGATGTAGTATTATTCCTCATGCTGCAGACACTGATCAGGAATGGTCTGTACAATCAGTCAGATAGCACTGTGTGTAGTATTAGGATGTAGTATTATTCCTCATGCTGCAGTCACTGATCAGGAATGGTCTGTACAATCAGTCAGATAACACTGTGTGTAGTATTAGGATGTAGTATTATTACTCATGCTGCAGACACTGATCAGGATTGGTCTGTACAATCAGTCAGATAACACTGTGTGTAGTATTAGGATGTAGTATTATTTCTCATGCTGCAGTCACTGATCAGGAATGGTCTGTACAATCAGTCAGATAGCACTGTGTGTAGTATTAGGATGTAGTATTATTCCTCATGCTGCAGACACTGATCAGGAATGGTCTGTACAATCAGTCAGATAGCACAGTGTGTAGTATTAGGATGTAGTATTATTCCTCATGCTGCAGACACTGATCAGGATTGGTCTGTACAATGTCAGATAGCACTGTGTGTAGTATTCAGATGTAGTATTATTCCTCATGCAGCAGTCACTGATCAGGAATGGTCAGTACAATCAGTCAGATAACACTGTGTGTAGTATTAGGATGTAGTATTATTCCTCATGCTGCAGACACTGATCAGGAATGGTCTGTACAATCAGTCAGATAGCACTGTGTGTAGTATTAGGATGTAGTATTATTTCTCATGCTGCAGACACTGATCAGGAATGGTCTGTACAATCAGTCAGATAGCACTGTGTGTAGTATTAGGATGTAGTATTATTTCTCATGCTGCAGTCACTGATCAGGAATGGTCTGTACAATCAGTCAGATAGCACTGTGTGTAGTATTAGGATGTAGTATTATTCCTCATGCAGCAGTCACTGATCAGGATTGGTCTGTACAATCAGTCAGATAGCACTGTGTGTAGTATTAGGATGTAGTATTATTTCTCATGCTGCAGTCACTGATCAGGAATGGTCTGTACAATCAGTCAGATAGCACTGTGTGTAGTATTAGGATGTAGTATTATTCCTCATGTTGCAGACACTGATCAGGAATAGTCTGTACAATCAGTCAGATAACACTGTGTGTAGTATTAGGATGTAGTATTATTCCTCATGCTGCAGACACTGATCAGGATTGGTCTGTACAATGTCAGATAACACTGTGTGTAGTATTAGGATGTAGTATTATTCCTCATGCTGCGGTCACTGATCAGGAATGGTCTGTACAATCAGTCAGATAGCACTGTGTGTAGTATTAGGATGTAGTATTATTCCTCATGCTGCAGTCACTGATCAGGAATAGTCAGTACAATCAGTCAGATAGCACTGTGTGTAGTATTAGGATGTAGTATTATTCCTCATGCTGCAGACACTGATCAGGAATAGTCTGTACAATCAGTCAGATAGCACAGTGTGTAGTATTAGGATGTAGTATTATTCCTCATGCTGCAGACACTGATCAGGATTGGTCTGTACAATGTCAGATAACACTGTGTGTAGTATTAGGATGTAGTATTATTCCTCATGCTGCGGTCACTGATCAGGAATGGTCTGTACAATCAGTCAGATAGCACTGTGTGTAGTATTAGGATGTAGTATTATTCCTCATGCTGCAGTCACTGATCAGGAATGGTCTGTACAATCAGTCAGATAGCACTGTGTGTAGTATTAGGATGTAGTATTATTCCTCATGCTGCAGTCACTGATCAGGATTGGTCTGTACAATCAGTCAGATAACACTGTGTGTAGTATTAGGATGTAGTATTATTACTCATGCTGCAGACACTGATCAGGAATGGTCTGTACAATCAGTCAGATAACACTGTGTGTAGTATTAGGATGTAGTATTATTCCTCATGCTGCAGTCACTGATCAGGAATGGTCTGTACAATCAGTCAGATAGCACTGTGTGTAGTATTAGGATGTAGTATTATCCCTCATGCTGCGGTCACTGATCAGGAATGGTCTGTACAATCAGTCAGATAGCACTGTGTGTAGTATTAGGATGTAGTATTATTCCTCATGCTGCAGACACTGATCAGGAATGGTCTGTACAATCAGTCAGATAACACTGTGTGTAGTATTAGGATGTAGTATTATCCCTCATGCTGCAGTCACTGATCAGGAATGGTCTGTACAATCAGTCAGATAGCACTGTGTGTAGTATTAGGATGTAGTATTATTTCTCATGCTGCAGTCACTGATCAGGAATGGTCTGTACAATCAGTCAGATAGCACTGTGTGTAGTATTAGGATGTAGTATTATTCCTCATGCTGCAGACACTGATCAGGAATAGTCTGTACAATCAGTCAGATAACACTGTGTGTAGTATTAGGATGTAGTATTATTCCTCATGCTGCAGACACTGATCAGGATTGGTCTGTACAATGTCAGATAACACTGTGTGTAGTATTAGGATGTAGTATTATTCCTCATGCTGCGGTCACTGATCAGGAATGGTCTGTACAATCAGTCAGATAGCACTGTGTGTAGTATTAGGATGTAGTATTATTCCTCATGCTGCAGTCACTGATCAGGAATAGTCAGTACAATCAGTCAGATAGCACTGTGTGTAGTATTAGGATGTAGTATTATTCCTCATGCTGCAGTCACTGATCAGGATTGGTCTGTACAATGTCAGATAACACTGTGTGTAGTATTAGGATGTAGTATTATCCCTCATGCTGCAGACACTGATCAGGAATGGTCTGTACAATCAGTCAGATAGCACAGTGTGTAGTATTAGGATGTAGTATTATTCCTCATGCTGCAGACACTGATCAGGAATGGTCTGTACAATCAGTCAGATAGCACTGTGTGTAGTATTAGGATGTAGTATTATTCCTCATGCAGCAGTCACTGATCAGGATTGGTCTGTACAATCAGTCAGATAACACTGTGTGTAGTATTAGGATGTAGTATTATTACTCATGCTGCAGACACTGATCAGGAATGGTCTGTACAATCAGTCAGATAACACTGTGTGTAGTATTAGGATGTAGTATTATTCCTCATGCTGCAGTCACTGATCAGGAATGGTCTGTACAATCAGTCAGATAACACTGTGTGTAGTATTAGGATGTAGTATTATTCCTCATGCTGCAGTCACTGATCAGGAATGGTCTGTACAATCAGTCAGATAACACTGTGTGTAGTATTAGGATGTAGTATTATTACTCATGCTGCAGACACTGATCAGGAATGGTCTGTACAATCAGTCAGATAACACTGTGTGTAGTATTAGGATGTAGTATTATTCCTCATGCTGCAGTCACTGATCAGGAATGGTCTGTACAATCAGTCAGATAGCACTGTGTGTAGTATTAGGATGTAGTATTATCCCTCATGCTGCGGTCACTGATCAGGAATGGTCTGTACAATCAGTCAGATAGCACTGTGTGTAGTATTAGGATGTAGTATTATTCCTCATGCTGCAGACACTGATCAGGAATGGTCTGTACAATCAGTCAGATAACACTGTGTGTAGTATTAGGATGTAGTATTATCCCTCATGCTGCAGTCACTGATCAGGAATGGTCTGTACAATCAGTCAGATAGCACTGTGTGTAGTATTAGGATGTAGTATTATTTCTCATGCTGCAGTCACTGATCAGGAATGGTCTGTACAATCAGTCAGATAGCACTGTGTGTAGTATTAGGATGTAGTATTATTCCTCATGCTGCAGACACTGATCAGGAATAGTCTGTACAATCAGTCAGATAACACTGTGTGTAGTATTAGGATGTAGTATTATTCCTCATGCTGCAGACACTGATCAGGATTGGTCTGTACAATGTCAGATAACACTGTGTGTAGTATTAGGATGTAGTATTATTCCTCATGCTGCGGTCACTGATCAGGAATGGTCTGTACAATCAGTCAGATAGCACTGTGTGTAGTATTAGGATGTAGTATTATTCCTCATGCTGCAGTCACTGATCAGGAATAGTCAGTACAATCAGTCAGATAGCACTGTGTGTAGTATTAGGATGTAGTATTATTCCTCATGCTGCAGACACTGATCAGGAATAGTCTGTACAATCAGTCAGATAGCACAGTGTGTAGTATTAGGATGTAGTATTATTCCTCATGCTGCAGACACTGATCAGGATTGGTCTGTACAATGTCAGATAACACTGTGTGTAGTATTAGGATGTAGTATTATTCCTCATGCTGCGGTCACTGATCAGGAATGGTCTGTACAATCAGTCAGATAGCACTGTGTGTAGTATTAGGATGTAGTATTATTCCTCATGCTGCAGTCACTGATCAGGAATGGTCTGTACAATCAGTCAGATAGCACTGTGTGTAGTATTAGGATGTAGTATTATTCCTCATGCTGCAGTCACTGATCAGGAATAGTCAGTACAATCAGTCAGATAGCACTGTGTGTAGTATTAGGATGTAGTATTATTCCTCATGCTGCAGACACTGATCAGGATTGGTCTGTACAATGTCAGATAACACTGTGCGTAGTATTAGGATGTAGTATTATCCCTCATGCTGCAGACACTGATCAGGAATGGTCTGTACAATCAGTCAGATAGCACTGTGTGGAGTATTAGGATGTAGTATTATTCCTCATGCTGCAGTCACTGATCAGGAATGGTCTGTACAAATCAGTCAGATAGCACAGTGTGTAGTATTAGGATGTAGTATTATTCCTCATGCTGCAGACACGGATCAGGAATGGTCAGTACAATCAGTCAGATAACACTGTGTGTAGTATTAGGATGTAGTATTATTCCTCATGCTGCAGACACTGATCAGGAATGGTCTGTACAATCAGTCAGATAACACTGTGTGTAGTATTAGGATGTAGTATTATTCCTCATGCTGCAGACACTGATCAGGAATGGTCTGTACAATCAGTCAGATAACACTGTGTGTAGTATTAGGATGTAGTATTATTCCTCATGCTGCAGACACTGATCAGGAATGGTCTGTACAATCAGTCAGATAGCACTGTGTGTAGTATTAGGATGTAGTATTATTCCTCATGCTGCAGTCACTGATCAGGAATGGTCTGTACAATCAGTCAGATAACACTGTGTGTAGTATTAGGATGTAGTATTATTCCTCATGCTGCAGTCACTGATCAGGAATGGTCTGTACAATCAGTCAGATAACACTGTGTGTAGTATTAGGATGTAGTATTATTCCTCATGCTGCAGTCACTGATCAGGAATGGTCTGTACAATCAGTCAGATAGCACTGTGTGTAGTATTAGGATGTAGTATTATTCCTCATGCTGCAGTCACTGATCAGGAATGGTCAGTACAATCAGTCAGATAGCACTGTGTGTAGTATTAGGATGTAGTATTATTCCTCATGCTGCAGTCACTGATCAGGAATAGTCTGTACAATCAGTCAGATAATACTGTGTGTAGTATTAGGCAGTAGTATTATTCCTCATGCTGCAGTCACTGATCAGGAATGGTCTGTACAATCAGTCAGATAACACTGTGTGTAGTATTAGGATGTAGTATTATTCCTCATGCTGCAGTCACTGATCAGGAATGGTCTGTACAATCAGTCAGATAGCACTGTGTGTAGTATTAGGATGTAGTATTATTCCTCATGCTGCAGTCACTGATCAGGAATGGTCAGTACAATCAGTCAGATAGCACTGTGTGTAGTATTAGGATGTAGTATTATTCCTCATGCTGCAGTCACTGATCAGGAATGGTCTGTACAATCAGTCAGATAGCACTGTGTGTAGTATTAGGATGTAGTATTATTCCTCATGCTGCTGACACTGATCAGGAATGGTCAGTACAATGTCAGATAACACTGTGTGGAGTATTAGGATGTAGTATTATTACTCACAGAGTATAGAAACATGTGATAAGCAAAATCCACAAACTCACCGCAGTTGAGCTCATCGCCTCCGTCCTTGCAGTCCCTTTCTCCATCACACAGATATTCTCGAGGAATACACTGTCCATTTGGGCATCGAGCCTCATCTCTCTGACAAACACGGGCACCATCTATTGGCGTCTTCGGAGGAGGGCGTTTGAATGGCGTGGTGGCAACAAACGGGGGTGGGGTGGTGGCAGGTCGCACAATAATGGCAGGTCTTGTGGTAACAGTAGGACGGGTGACGACGGCTTCTGTGGGTTCTGGACAATATATTATGATATTGATATTACAGGTAATAAAGATACGGCAGTGGGGGGGGGGCACCAAGCAAGTTATGGCATCCGTGTAGCATGCACCATGCGGGGGATTGTTACTCCTATATACTGGAATACAGTGGGGCACCTGCTAGGACCCCCCTAACAGCCAGAGCCACTACAGAAAACGGCTGTCCCCCTGGGGTGTCTGTGCATTACATTCATCTCCCCACATTACGGACGTGCTCAGCCGCATGGAGTATTGGTAAAGCACCGCCAGTCTGGCACCTTCTTTACAACCCGTTATCCTCGGAGGAGACCAGGACCCATCACAGGAATATAATCTGGGACTACTCCCCCCACTGCTGCATGATCGTTATCTCCTCATGTCTGAGGCTCGGCTGAAAAAACACATATCATGAGCGACTCCCCAGTAATAATGTTCCACTCACTACCCCCGGCCCAGGGTACAGTCCCAGGACTGCGAGAGTCCCGGCCTAGACCTGGGACTAGGACTTTATTTAGCTGTCCCTGTGCCAGGTTTACCCCTCAGCTTTACTCACCACACGCCTCCTCGTCAGACATGTCCCGACAGTCGTGACGCTGATCACACCGAAACTCCAAGGGGACGCACTCGCCATTATTACAGGAGAACTCATTAGCAGAGCAGGACCCCATTGGAGGTCTGACTATGGAGAGAAAATAAAAACATGCAAACAAAACTCAGCAGACGTATGGATATGTGCCGGGTGACCCCTAAAAAGCCCAAGGAATAGTCCTTCACCACGTCCGTCAGCGCGAGGCCAGAGCCGCTACAGCCATGTCTGCTCCCTACCAAGTGGAGACATCCTGAGCTATAAGAGAGCCGCCGAGTAGATATCCCATTCATACAGAACACACATGACTACAGGTAGATCAACCAAGCCTGGCCCCTGACCACCACAGGGCCCTTGAGAAGCCAGGTCATGGGTTGAATTCTACCACGTGCCATATTATTTGGTTACCGCACTGCACGCGCTCAATCATCTTATGTCCATTTATATAATCCCAGAGAATCCATCTAAATCATGTGGTTCAGGACAAGATTTCAATGGATATAAAACAAAAGTGTTTGTGTTCAATGAGAGCAAGCAGAGATTTTGAGAACGATGAAGAATTGAAATAAGTATAAGGAATTCTTTGCAATGGTTACAATATTTACAAGAAACTGGACACTGGCCCTTTAAATCACAAGGTCAGTCAGGGAGGGGCGCATGGAGCACGTCAGGGAGGGGCGCAGGGAGCGCGTCAGGGAGGGGCGCAGGGAACGCGTCAGGGAGGAGCGCAGGTAGCGCGCCAGGGAGGGGAGCAGGGAGCGCGTCAGGGAGGGGCGCAGGGTGGGGCGCAGGGATCGCGGCAGGGAGGAGCTCTGGGTCAGATCAGTGACGTGCACCCAATCACAGCACATCACAAGCATCTTACCTGGGGTGTCCACCCCAACTGGAGACGGAGGGGTTTGTGCTAGAAAGAAAGAGAAGTTCAGAGACAGAGAGTGATAGACAGAGGTGCAGTATATAGACAGAGGTGCAGTATATAGACAGAGGTGCAGTATATATCAGTGATAGACAGAGGTGCAGTATATATCAGTGATAGACAGAGGTGCAGTATATATCAGTGATAGACAGAGGTGCAGTATATATATCAGTGATAGACAGAGGTGCAGTATATATATCAGTGATAGACAGAGGTGCAGTATATAGACAGAGGTGCAGTATATAGACAGAGGTGCAGTATATAGACAGAGGTGCAGTATATATCAGTGATAGACAGAGGTGCAGTATATATCAGTGATAGACAGAGGTGCAGTATATATATCAGTGATAGACAGAGGTGCAGTATATATATCAGTGATAGACAGAGGTGCAGTATATATATCAGTGATAGACAGAGGTGCAGTATATAGACAGAGGTGCAGTATATAGACAGAGGTGCAGTATATAGACAGAGGTGCAGTATATAGACAGAGGTGCAGTATATAGACAGAGGTGCAGTATATAGACAGAGGTGCAGTATATATCAGTGATAGACAGAGGTGCAGTATATAGACAGAGGTGCAGTATATATCAGTGATAGACAGAGGTGCAGTATATAGACAGAGGTGCAGTATATAGACAGAGGTGCAGTATATAGACAGAGGTGCAGTATATAGACAGAGGTGCAGTATATATCAGTGATAGACAGAGGTGCAGTATATATCAGTGATAGACAGAGGTGCAGTATATATATATCAGTGATAGACAGAGGTGCAGTATATAGACAGAGGTGCAGTATATAGACAGAGGTGCAGTATATAGACAGAGGTGCAGTATATAGACAGAGGTGCAGTATATAGACAGAGGTGCAGTATATAGACAGAGGTGCAGTATATAGACAGAGGTGCAGTATATATCAGTGATAGACAGAGGTGCAGTATATATCAGTGATAGACAGAGGTGCAGTATATATATCAGTGATAGACAGAGGTGCAGTATATAGACAGAGGTGCAGTATATAGACAGAGGTGCAGTATATAGACAGAGGTGCAGTATATAGACAGAGGTGCAGTATATAGACAGAGGTGCAGTATATAGACAGAGGTGCAGTATATAGACAGAGGTGCAGTATATAGACAGAGGTGCAGTATATAGACAGAGGTGCAGTATATATCAGTGATAGACAGAGGTGCAGTATATATCAGTGATAGACAGAGGTGCAGTATATATATCAGTGATAGACAGAGGTGCAGTATATAGACAGAGGTGCAGTATATAGACAGAGGTGCAGTATATATCAGTGATAGACAGAGGTGCAGTATATATCAGTGATAGACAGAGGTGCAGTATATATATCAGTGATAGACAGAGGTGCAGTATATAGACAGAGGTGCAGTATATAGACAGAGGTGCAGTATATAGACAGAGGTGCAGTATATAGACAGAGGTGCAGTATATATCAGTGATAGACAGAGGTGCAGTATATAGACAGAGGTGCAGTATATATCAGTGAGGGTGGTCAGTGGCAGGGACACTGCTGGCCAGCGATAGAGAAGTATATATGTCCGTTATTACATAGCTAGTGAGGCAGAGAGACAAGTTCATCAGGATCCGGCCGCTTCCCTCCATAGATAACTCACTGATACTAGAAAACTGCGCTGACGGACACAGACATCGTATACGGGACACTTACCGACACCGAGGCGCCGGAACTGGAAGCCCTCGCTGGAGGTGACATAATTGGCTATAGAACCGCTGGCGATGACCGAGTACAAGACCTGGCGGATCTGAGCGTCATTATTGTTATTTTCAGATCCCACGTCCAATTCCACAAACACAAAACCATCAATGACCCTGCGGAGAAAAGAAAGAACCGTGAGGGGCCACAACGATGGAGCCACATCCGCACCTTCCTACAGAATAACCTACTTATGGCTGATAACAGGGGAAAATAGCAGCCACAACAACCATATAATACAGGAGAGGAGTATACAGGATATATACAGGAGAGGAGAGGAGTATACAGGATATATACAGGAGAGGAGTATACAGGATATATACAGGAGAGGAGAGGAGTATACAGGATATAAACAGGAGAGGAGAGGAGTATACAGGATATAAACAGGAGAGGAGAGGAGTATACAGGATATATACAGGAGAGGAGTATACAGGATATATACAGGAGAGGAGAGGAGTATACAGGATATATACAGGAGAGGAGAGGAGTATACAGGATATAAACAGGAGAGGAGAGGAGTATACAGGATATATATACGGTGGTGACTGGTGACGTATAGCATGTACATGAGATAATACGGTGTGATATACATGTCAGTGGCAGCACACAGTATATATTTGTCTGTGGGGTTACGGATCGGGCTCATTGGTCACTTACTTGACATATACAACGTTCGCCGCTTGGTCTCCAGGGATTTTTGTATATTCGGAGTTGAGCTGGAAGACAAAAGACAGATGATCGGCCATTATTATTCCAGGTGGTGTCCCCTATTAATTCCACAACTATTGATAACTCCACGTCCGGTGGGGGCGGTGACGGAGCGGAGATGCCGTCGGTGGCGCTGTCGGTGGCGCTGTCAGTGACGCTGTCGGTGGCGCTGTCAGGCATTTCACACTCCTGGAGACACTAATATGACGCTGCGGGTGGTCTCACCGTGTCCTCAATGGCTTCCGACAAATCTCGGAACTGGACGGAGGAGAAGTTGTCCAGGTCCGGCGTGTACTCGATGGATGTCGTGAAATTCACCAGAGCTCTGTAATAATCTGGAAGAAAACACAATGGATGAGAGAGCCTCCAACGAGCTGACACAGGAGGAGAGCACCACAGCTGACAATACCATGCCTTATACTGCAATAAGGGCCCGGGAAGGACGAGCAGTCCCTGCGGACAGTCAATGACACTGTAACAAAATGACAGATATGTAATAACAGAGTCCTCCGGAGGGTCTGCCGACCCTTTCACTTCTTCCACATTTTGTAATGTTGATCCTTGCTCTAAAATAAAATACAAATCCAGTTGTTCCCCCTCATTCTGCCCTCAATACCCCAAAATGTTAAAGTGAAAACAGAATTTTAGAAATGTTTGCAAATTTATTAAAAATGAAAAACTGAACTTTCTCATGGACATAATATTCAGACGCTTTGTTAGGACACTTGACCTCCCGTTTATCTAGATCATCTGTGAGATGTTTCTACACCTTGATTGGATCCACCGGTGGTAAATTCATTTGATTGGACATGATTTGGAAAGACACGCCCCCGTCTATATAAGGTCTCACAGCTGACAATGTATATCAGAGTCAAGACCAAGTCCTGAGGAGGAGAGAACGGCCTGAGGAGCTCAGAGATGGGATTGTGGAGACAGATCTGGGCAAGGGGACAAAAAAAATATCTGCACTGAAAGTTCCCAAGAGCGCAGTGTCCTCCATAACAACCAGGACCTTCCTAGAGCCGCCCCGCCAAACTAAGTAATCGGGGGAGAAGGGCCTTGGTAAGAGAGATGACCAAGAACCCAATGATCACAGTGGCCGAGCCCCCAAGATCCAGTGTACAGATGGGAGAAACTTCCAGGAGGTCGACCATCACTGCAGCACTCCACCAATCTGGGCTTTATGGCAGAGCGGTCAGATAGAAGCCGCTCCTCAGTAATAGACACATGAAAGCCGTCCGGAGGTTACAAAAAATCACCTAAAGGAGTCACTGAGAGAAACAAGATCCTGGGGTCTGATGGAAACCAAGATGGAACTTAGTGTCTATGTCTGGAGGAGACCAGTCATTGCCCAATACCAACCCTACAGTGAAGCATGGTGGTGGAGGTGGTGGCATAGTCATGTCTGGAGGAGACCAGTCACTGCCCAATACCAACCCTACAGTGAAGCATGGTGGTGGAGGTGGTGGCATAGTCATGTCTTGAGGAGACCAGTCACTGCCCATCACCTGCCCAATACCAACCCTACAGTTAAGCATGGTGGTGGTGGTGTCAGCGTCATGCTGGGGGGTGTTATTCAGGGGCTGGGACAGGGAGACTGGTCAGGGTTGAGGGAAAGATGAATTGAGAAAAGTACAGAGATATTCTTACTGAAAACCTGATCCGGAGCACTCTGGACCTCAGACTGGGCCGAAGGGTCATCTTCCATCAAGACAATGACCCTAAGCACAAAGCCGAGACCACACGGGAGAGGCGGGGGGACAACACAGGAGAGGCGGGGGGACAACACAGGAGTGGCGGGGGGACCACACAGGAGTGGCGGGGGGACCACACAGGAGTGGCGGGGGGGACCACACAAGAGTGGCAGGGGGGACCACACAGGAGTGGCGGGGGGGACCACACAAGAGTGGCAGGGGGGACCACACAAGAGTGGCAGGGGGGACCACACAATTGTGGCGGGGGGGACCACACAAGAGTGGCGGGGGGGACCACACAAGAGTGGCGGGGGGGACCACACAGGAGTGGCGGGGGGGACCACACAAGAGTGGCAGGGGGGACCACACAAGAGTGGCAGGGGGGACCACACAATTGTGGCGGGGGGGACCACACAAGAGTGGCGGGGGGGACCACACAAGAGTGGCGGGGGGGACCACACAGGAGTGGCGGGGGGGACCACACAGGAGTGGCGGGGGGACCACACAGGAGTCTTGAAAAAATGTAAAGGGTGTGAAGACCTTCCGAATGCATTGCAATTAGGACAAAGTGTGTCAGAACCGGCCACTAGAGAGCACTGTAGACTCGGCTACCAGAGGGCACTGCAGGCTCGGCCACCAGAGGGTGTTGCAGACAAGTTGGATTTGTGAAATGCGGCAATATACAGAAAGATGAAGGAGATCTCAGGGACAATGTCAGATAATGATCAGTCCAAACCACACAGATGGGAAATACAAGGAAGAGCAGGACATCCCGTTACCTCCCTATGACCGGCTGATGTCATGACACCATTTACATTCTTAGTCTTATAAAGAAACCTATAAATCCTTAAGAATTCTGCAATATAACGAGGATTCATGACCAGGTTATATCCCTTGTGGCTCCATATGATGGGTCATAGTCACATAGGGCCACACAGTACTCAGAGCTCTATATGACAGATTATAGGGCCACAGAGTCCTCAGAGCTCTATATGACAGATGATAGGGTTACACAGTCCTCCGAGCTCTATGTGACAGATTATAGGGCCACACAGTACTCAGAGCTCTATGTGACAGATTATAGGGCCACACAGTCCTCAGAGCTCTATATGACAGATTATAGGGCCACACAGTCCTCAGAGCTCTATGTGACAGATTATAGGGTTACACAGTCCTCGGAGCTCTATGTGACAGATTATAGGGTTACACAGTCCTCCGAGCTCTATGTGACAGATTATAGGGTTACACAGTCCTCAGAGCTCTATGTGACAGATTATAGGGTTACACAGTCCTCCGAGCTCTATGTGACAGATTATAGGGTTACACAGTCCTCCGAGCTCTATGTGACAGATTATAGGGTTACACAGTCCTCAGAGCTCTAGGTGATAGATTATAGGGTTACACAGTCCTCCGAGCTCTAGGTGACAGATTATAGGGCCACACAGTACTCAGAGCTCTATGTGACAGATTATAGGGCCACACAGTACTCAGAGCTCTATGTGACAGATTATAGGGCCACACAGTCCTCAGAGCTCTATATGACAGATGATAGGGTTACACAGTCCTCCGAGCTCTATGTGACAGATTATAGGGCCACACAGTACTCAGAGCTCTATATGACAGATTATAGGGCCACACAGTCCTCAGAGCTCTATGTGACAGATTATAGGGTTACACAGTCCTCGGAGCTCTATGTGACAGATTATAGGGTTACACAGTCCTCAGAGCTCTATGTGACAGATTATAGGGTTACACAGTCCTCGGAGCTCTATGTGACAGATTATAGGGTTACACAGTCCTCCGAGCTCTATGTGACAGATTATAGGGTTACACAGTCCTCCGAGCTCTATGTGACAGATTATAGGGTTACACAGTCCTCCGAGCTCTATGTGACAGATTATAGGGTTACACAGTCCTCCGAGCTCTATGTGATAGATTATAGGGTTACACAGTCCTCGGAGCTCTATATGACAGATTATAGGGTTACACAGTCCTCCGAGCTCTATGTGACAGATTATAGGGTTACACAGTCCTCAGAGCTCTAGGTGATAGATTATAGGGTTACACAGTCCTCGGAGCTCTATATGACAGATTATAGGGTTACACAGTCCTCGGAGCTCTATATGACAGATTATAGGGCCACACAGTCCTCAGAGCTCTAGGTGACAGATTATAGGGTTACACAGTCCTCGGGGCTCTATGTGACAGATTATAGGGCCACACACGTCCGTCATACACTAAATTGCTGCATTAGGATCATATTATATTCACTTATTACCAACCAATTATGGATATAGAAAGATAAGCAGGACCCCAACACTTAGACAGGCAGAGCAGACCGTGCGGGTGGGGGGTTCTCTCTTGATAATGTTTAGGGTCTATAGAATGCCGGGGGTCAGGCATATATTAGCCCTTCCACCTTGTGCTATGGACTGAACATGATCACTCCTGGAGATGTCGTAGTTACGTCCCACAGACGGCGGCAGCTGCTCATATACGAGAGATGAACCTCAGGCCCCAGAGATTGTGCATCGTCCACCGCACTTCCCACACACAACATCTGGACATAGGGCCACAGTCCCATCCAATACCCCAAACTTCCCACTGACAGGTGATGAGGCGAGACTGGGGAGAAGATGGAATGTGACAGCCGCCCACAGGAACCCACTGACAGAACCGCCAGTCAATGAGGAGAGCAGACCGTCCAGCGAGCGGCTGCACAGGGGGATGATGGATGAGCGCAGCTGTCAGAAGACATCCAACCACTGGGAAAAAATGATGGACGTCAACCAGGACGGATTATACACAGCTGGAGGCAGCTGGACCGGCCCCATGTGTCCTACCAGCCTAAACCCCATAGACAGGAGGATCATGTCCTGTCTATAGGGGCCTGGGAAGGAGGGTCATGTCCTGTCTATAGGGGCCCGGGAAGGAGGGTCATGTCCTGTCTATAGGGGCCCGGGAAGGAGGGTCATGTCCTGTCTATAGGGGCCCGGGAAGGAGGGTCATGTCCTGTCTATAGGGGCCTGGGAAGGAGGGTCATGTCCTGTCTATAGGGGCCCGGGAAGGAGGGTCATGTCCTGTCTATAGGGGCCCAGGAAGGAGGGTCATGTCCTCTCTATAGGGGCCTGGGAAGGAGTGTCATGTCCTGTCTATAGGGGCCCGGGAAGGAGGGTCATGTCCTGTCTATAGGGGCCCGGGAAGGAGGGCCATGTCCTGTCTATAGGGGCCCGGGAAGGAGGGTCATGTCCTGTCTATAGGGGCCCGGGAAGGAGGGTCATGTCCGGTCTATAGGGGCCCGGGAAGGAGGGTCATGTCTGGTCTATAGGGGCCCGGGAAGGAGGGTCATGTCTGGTCTATAGGGGCCCGGGAAGGAGGGTCATGTCTGGTCTATAGGGGCCCGGGAAGGAGGGTCATGTCCTGTCTATAGGGGCCCGGGAAGGAGGGTCATGTCTGGTCTATAGGGGCCCGGGAAGGAGGGTCATGTCCGGTCTATAGGGGCCCGGGAAGGAGGGTCATGTCCTGTCTATAGGGGCCCGGGAAGGAGGGTCATGTCCTGTCTATAGGGGCCCGGGAAGGAGGGTCATGTCTGGTCTATAGGGGCCCGGGAAGGTGGGTCATGTCCTGTCTATAGGGGCCCGGGAAGGAGGGTCATGTCTGGTCTATAGGGGCCCAGGAAAGAGGGTCATCTCCTGTCTATAGGGGCCCGGGAAGGAGGGTCATGTCCTGTCTATAGGGGCCTGGGAAGGAGGGTCATGTCCTGTCTATAGGGGCCCAGGAAGGTCTTATAACAATAGGAGTCGGGAAGGATGGTCACATGGTAGGGACATATCTATAGGGGTCTGGGGGTTGTGTAATATCTATAGGTGACTGGGAAAGACTATTCACTAGATATACAGAATGTCTATAGGTCATTGGGGATCATGTAGATAGATTGTAGAAGGCCTTGGTCCCCAGTAGAGGATTATAATGTGAGTGTAGGACCCCCCATATTTTGAGTGTGGGACAGACGTAGGATCTCGGGGACCAGGTAACCAGATCTCTTCAGACCTTCTCGTATCTTGGTCTGTGACAATGGACGGCTTGATAAAGAAACTTTGGAGAGGGCTATTGGTTTTAATGCTGGGGCGGACGTGCTCGGAGCTGCTGAATCTCATCAAATGGCGCTGGTCATACTAGATGTGGTCTATAGCTGCAGTCCAGGCCTATAACCCCTCAGATCTATGGTGGATATCACACAACGCGCATGCAGCTACAATCAGATCAAGCACTGGGGAACGTGACCTCCTGGAGAAGAAGGGGTGTAACGTGCTCCCCATAATGAGAAGCAAGACCGGGAGAAGACACAAAGTGCTGTGTAACATGCAACGTAGACCAGGAACCTGCAGACAGCCGCCCGGGAAATGTACCCAGCCGGCACCAAGGGGTTAACACAAAGCAGAGGGGAAGGAGAATGCACAGGCCGCATACAGACCCCCAATATACAGCATCCCTCAATATGCATCTTCCTATATACGCCTACAATACATGGGGTCCCACACTGGGCACAATTAGTGGTGTGGGCGCGTGCACGGGGTGGGGGGCGCGTGCACGGGGATGGGGGCACACACCTCCTGCACAACTTACTCAGGAATGCTTCTTGGTCCAGGTCAGAGACACTCATACCTGCCAGCTGCGGAGCTAACGGGGTTACCACAGACCCTGAGGATGGACAATGGTGGACGGGGGGTGAGGGGAGTCCAGGGGGTGACGGGAGGAGAAGAAGAAATAATTGATTACTGGTCCCTGGACACAATACAGAACATCCAGCAAAGATATCAGACATACAGTGTGGGTGAGGGGCAGCTTCTCTATGGCCTTAAAGTTCCCCCACAGGTGCAGCGTCGTCACTAGTAATAGTATACGGTCAGTAACATGTGAGGCCGGGGGGTTCGGAGGCCCAGGTCAGTGTCCATGGAGAAGACATGTGTCCATCTATTAATATCACGGCGGACACACGGAGACGGGTGATAATGAAATGTGCCGGTCCTTCCTGTTTAGTTAATACTTCATACTAGGACGGCTGCCAGGCTGGTCTACCCTGTGCCAACCACAGCACCAAGAGTGTAACACAACACCCGTCCCTCGGAACAACGAGTAGTGTAGGGGTGCGCTCATTACAGGGTCTGTCCTGACTACACAGGGGGGATACACGACGCACACATCACACTCATTGCGGACGTCCGGTGGTCACTCTCATCGCGGACGTCCGGTGGTCACTCTCATCGCGGACGTCCGGTGGTCACTCTCATCGCGGACGTCCGGTGGTCACTCTCATCGCGGACGTCCGGTGGTCACTCTCATCGCGGACGTCCGGTGGTCACTCTCATCGCGGACGTCCGGTGGTCACTCTCATCGCGGACGTCCGGTGGTCACTCTCATTGCGGACGTCCGGTGGTCACCCTCACCTGTAGAGAACAAGCTGCTTGTTGAGGTGGATACGGTTGTGAATCCTTCTGTTACTGGACGCCCGCTGCCCATTTCACTGCTGCCATGGTTATCTGAAAACAGATGGAAGATGTTAGTCCGGTTTCTGGAACTGGGCCATATAATACGGGGTACAAGACGCTGGATGGTCACCCCCATATATCACATCAGTGCCGGTCTGTCAACCTCTCACCAGAACTCAGACGTTCGTACCAAAACTATAGGGGGAAGAGCAAGTGAACCCCAACTGACTATGTGACCCCTCTGGGGGAGAAGGCTATATACACAAGCTATATACACAAGCTATATGCCAAGTGGGCGCATTCCAATTATTATTATTAGGACGTCTGTATGATATAACAAGGGTGGAGGGGTCTGACCAGGTGGAAGGTTAGCAGAGGTACTATGTGCGAGGACAGGACGCCGCTCACACCAGGGGAAGTAATAAGGGAGCAAAGTCTGTTCACACACAATGCACATAGGAATCCTATAACTACAGGATCACGACATGAGCGGCTGCGGAGAAGTGACATGTCCTGTAATAAACTACAGTCATGTATATCCAATATAGCGACACTGTATAATGGTGGTCACAAGTGGTACTGCAACACTCAACCAGTCTGCTCATTGCTGGAGTCATGGATCATACAACACGTGGTTAATAGAAGGAAAGGCTGAGACTGCAACAAACACCCCAGAGAAAATCAGAAGATATTCCTCGAAACGTTCCCCTTAAAAGACTCCTCAGATCACTGCCCGCATCTTGTGCCCCCCGTATTCTCCTCAAAGTCGTTGTCCAGTTTCAGAAAATTATTGTCATTTTTTTGCATAATGAAAAGTTACAACATGTCTCAACACAATGTCTGCATTAATTCCTCAGTTTGCACGGATCTCTGCTTGCTGTCATCTAGAAGGAACATTCATTGTTTAATTCCAGCAGTTAAAATTCTGTCCATGGTCGTGATATAACAGGTACTGGGATCGTTACAGGGTCATAGTGATAGACACACAGGTGCAGGGATCGTTACAGGGTCATGTGATGGACACACAGGTTCTGGGATCGTTACAGGGTCATAGTGATGGACACACAGGTGCAGGGATTGTTACAGGGTCATGTGATGGACACACAGGTGCAGGGATCGTTACAGGGTCATGTAATGGACACACAGGTACTGGGATCGTTACAGGGTCATGTGATGGACACACAGGTGCAGGGATCGTTACAGGGTCATGTGATGGACACAGGTGCTGGGATCGTTACAGGGTCATGTGATGGGCACACAGGTGCAGGGATCGTTACAGGGTCATGTAATGGACACACAGGTACTGGGATCGTTACAGGGTCATGTGATGGACACACAGGTGCAGGGATCGTTACATGGTCATGTGATGGACACACAGGTGCTGGGATCGTTACAGGGTCATGTGATGGACACACAGGTGCAGGGATCGTTACATGGTCATGTGATGGACACACAGGTGCTGGGATCGTTACAGGGTCATGTGATGGACACACAGGTGCAGGGATCGTTACATGGTCATGTGATGGACACACGTGCAGGGATCGTTACAGGGTCATGTAATGGACACACAGGTACTGGGATCGTTACAGGGTCATGTGATGGACACACAGGTGCAGGGATCGTTACAGGGTCATGTAATGGACACACAGGTACTGGGATCGTTACAGGGTCATGTGATGGACACACAGGTGCAGGGATCGTTACAGGGTCATGTAATGGACACACAGGTTCTGGGATCGTTACAGGGTCATGTGATGGACAGACAGGTGCTGGGATCGTTACAGGGTCATGTGATGGACACACAGGTGCTGGGATCATTACAGGGTCATGTGATGGACACACAGGTGCAGGGATCGTTACACGGTCATAGTGATAGACACAGGTGCAGGGATCGTTACAGGGTCATGTGATGGACACACAGGTGCTGGGATCGTTACAGGGTCATGTGATGGACACACAGGTGCAGGGATCGTTACAGGATCATAGTGATGGACACACAGGTGCTGGGATCGTTACAGGGTCATGTGATGGACACACAGGTGCAGGGATCGTTACAGGATCATAGTGATGGACACAGGTGCAGGGATCGTTACAGGGTCATGTGATGGACACACAGGTACTGGGATCGTTACAGGGTCATGTGATGGACACACAGGTGCAGGGATTGTTACAGGGTCATGTGATGGACACACAGGTGCTGGGATCGTTACAGGGTCATGTGATGGACACACAGGTGCAGGGATCGTTACAGGGTCATAGTGATAGACACACAGGTGCAGGGATCGTTACAGGGTCATGTGATGGACACACAGGTGCAGGGATCGTTACAGGGTCATGTGATGGACACACAGGTGCTGGGATTGTTACAGGGTCATGTGATGGACACACAGGTGCAGGGATCGTTACAGGGTCATGTAATGGACACAGGTACTGGGATCGTTACAGGGTCATGTGATGGACACACAGGTGCAGGGATCGTTACAGGGTCATGTGATGGACACAGGTGCTGGGATCGTTACAGGGTCATGTGATGGGCACACAGGTGCAGGGATCGTTACAGGGTCATGTAATGGACACACAGGTACTGGGATCGTTACAGGGTCATGTGATGGACACACAGGTGCAGGGATCGTTACATGGTCATGTGATGGACACACAGGTGCTGGGATCGTTACAGGGTCATGTGATGACACACAGGTGCAGGGATCGTTACATGGTCATGTGATGGACACACAGGTGCTGGGATCGTTACAGGGTCATGTGATGGACACACAGGTGCAGGGATCGTTACATGGTCATGTGATGGACACACAGGTGCAGGGAACGTTACAGGGTCATGTAATGGACACACAGGTACTGGGATCGTTACAGGGTCATGTGATGGACACACAGGTGCAGGGATCGTTACAGGGTCATGTAATGGACACACAGGTACTGGGATCGTTACAGGGTCATGTGATGGACACACAGGTGCAGGGATCGTTACAGGGTCATGTAATGGACACACAGGTTCTGGGATCGTTACAGGGTCATAGTGATGGACACACAGGTGCAGGGATTGTTACAGGGTCATGTGATGGACACACAGGTGCTGGGATCGTTACAGGGTCATGTGATGGACACACAGGTGCTGGGATCGTTACAGGGTCATGTGATGGACACACAGGTGCAGGGATCGTTACATGGTCATGTGATGGACACACAGGTGCTGGGATCGTTACAGGGTCATGTGATGGACACACAGGTGCAGGGATCGTTACATGGTCATGTGATGGACACACAGGTGCAGGGATCGTTACAGGGTCATGTAATGGACACAGAGGTACTGGGATCGTTACAGGGTCATGTGATGGACACACAGGTGCAGGGATCGTTACAGGGTCATGTAATGGACACACAGGTACTGGGATCGTTACAGGGTCATGTGATGGACACACAGGTGCAGGGATCGTTACAGGGTCATGTAATGGACACACAGGTTCTGGGATCGTTACAGGGTCATGTGATGGACACACAGGTGCAGGGATTGTTACAGGGTCATGTGATGGACACACAGGTGCTGGGATCGTTACAGGGTCATGTGATGGACACACAGGTGCTGGGATCGTTACAGGGTCATGTGATGGACACACAGGTGCAGGGATCGTTACACGGTCATAGTGATAGACACACAGGTGCAGGGATCGTTACAGGGTCATGTGATGGACACACAGGTGCTGGGATCGTTACAGGGTCATGTGATGGACACACAGGTGCAGGGATCGTTACAGGATCATAGTGATGGACACACAGGTGCTGGGATCGTTACAGGGTCATGTGATGGACACACAGGTGCAGGGATCGTTACAGGATCATAGTGATGGACACACAGGTGCAGGGATCGTTACAGGGTCATGTGATGGACACACAGGTACTGGGATCGTTACAGGGTCATGTGATGGACACACAGGTGCAGGGATCGTTACATGGTCATGTAATGGACACACAGGTTCTGGGATCGTTACAGGGTCATGTGATGGACACACAGGTGCAGGGATTGTTACAGGGTCATGTGATGGACACACAGGTGCTGGGATCGTTACAGGGTCATGTGATGGACACACAGGTGCTGGGATCGTTACATGGTCATGTGATGGACACACAGGTGCTGGGATCGTTACACGGTCATAGTGATAGACACACAGGTGCAGGGATCGTTACAGGGTCATGTGATGGACACACAGGTGCAGGGATCGTTACACGGTCATAGTGATAGACACACAGGTGCAGGGATCGTTACAGGGTCATGTGATGGACACACAGGTGCTGGGATCGTTACAGGGTCATGTGATGGACACGGGTGTGGAGGTCGTTAGAAGACGCAGCTCTGATACAGATACTGTAATGTTTTATAACTTTATCCGCTGGGAGTAAACAATGAATGTTCCTTCCGAATGACAGCAAGCAGAGATCCTGCAAACCAGAAAAAGTTAATTAGAAAATTGTATAACTTTTCACTATACAAAATAAACAACAACATTAATTTGCTGAAACCGGACAACGCCTCCGCACACATTTACTGGCACCAAAAATCACTTACAATCCACAACTTGAAGGGTTAATAACCTAACAAGTGTTTCCCATAAAGATGGAAGACGAGAGGTTTATCCTCCGCTGTATGACATTCCTTCATCTCTCCGCATTCCTGGGGGTGAAAGTACAGGTACAAGAGCCAACCACCGCCTGCGCTCAGCTGCTCCGCACGAGATAAGAACTGGCACAAACCACCAGAAAAATCCACCGTAATATGATGACACCTGGCGCTCTGCCCGGATAGTGCAGCCTGAGGACACCGCAGATCTCCTGCTGAGCGTAGGGTTCACCCACACATCTGTCCCATCTAAACCAGATCCCATGTATCACCTCACTGTACACTGCACTAGATCCCATGTATCACCTCACTATACACTGCACCAGATCCCATGTATCACCTCACTATACACTGCACCAGATCCCATGTATCACCTCACTATACACTGCACCAGATCCCATGTATCACCTCACTATACACTGCACCAGATCCCATGTATCACCTCACTATACACTGCACCAGATCCCATGTATCACCTCACTGTACACTGCACTAGATCCCATGTATCACCTCACTATACACTGCACCAGATCCCATGTATCACCTCACTGTACACTGCACTAGATCCCATGTATCACCTCACTATACACTGCACCAGATCCCATGTATCACCTCACTATACACTGCACCAGATCCCATGTATCACCTCACTATACACTGCACTAGATCCCATGTATCACCTCACTGTTCACTGCACTAGATCCCATGTATCACCTCACAGTTCACAGAATGAGATCCCATGTATCACCTCACTGTACAGTGCACTCGATCCCATGTATCACCTCACTGTACACTGCACCAGATCCCCTGTATAAACTCACTGTACACTGCACTAGATCCCCTGTATAAACTCACTATACACTGCACTAGATCCCCTTTATCACCTCACTGTACACTGCACTAGATCCCATGTATCGCCTCACGGTACACTGCACTAGATCCAATGTATCACCTCACGGTACACTGCACTAGATCCCATGTATCACCTCACTGTACACTGCACTAGATCCCATGTATCACCTCCCTGTACACTGCACTAGATCCCTGTATAACCTCACTGTACACGGCACTAGATCCCATGTATCACCTCACTATACACTGCACTAGATCCCCTGTATTGTATAAACTCACTGCACACTGCACTAGATCCCATGTATCACCTCACTGTACACTGCACTAGATCCCATGTAACACCTCACTGTACACTGCACTAGATCCCATGTATCACCTCACTGTACACTGCACTAGATCCCATGTATCACCTCACTGTACACTGCACTAGATCCCATGTATCACCTCACTGTACACTGCACTAGATCCCATGTATCACCTCACGTTACACTGCACTAGATCCCCTGTATCACCTCACTATGCACTGCACTAGATCCCATGTATCTCCTCACTGTACACTGCACTAGATCCCCTGTATAACGTCACTGTACACTGCACCAGATCCCATGTATCGCATCACTGTACATTGCACTAGATCCCATGTATCGCCTCACTGTACACTGCACTAGATCCCATGTATCACCTCACTGTACACTGCACTAGATCCCATGTGTCACCTCACTGTACACTTCACTAGATCCCATGTATCTCCTCACTGTACACTGCACTAGATCCCCTGTATCACCTCACTGTACACTGCACTAGATCCCATGTATCACCTCCCTGTACACTGCACTAGATCCCATGTATCACCTCACTGTACACTGCACTAGATCCCTGTATAACCTCACTGTACACTGCACTAGATCCCATGTATCACCTCACTGTACTCTGCACTAGATCCGATGTATCACCTCACTGTACACTGCACTAGATCCCATGTATCGCCTCACTGTACACTGCACTAGATCCCCTGTATCACCTCACTGTACACTGCACTAGATCCCCTGTATCACCTCACTGTACACTGCACCAGATCCCATGTATCGCATCACTGTACATTGCACTAGATCCCATGTATCGCCTCACTGTACACTGCACTAGATCCCATGTATCACCTCACTGTACTCTGCACTAGATCCCATGTATCACCTCACTGTACACTGCACTAGATCCCATGTATCACCTCACTGTACACTGCACTAGATCCCATGTATCACCTCACTGTACACTGCACTAGATCCCATGTATTGCCTCACTGTACACTGCACTAGATCCCATGTATCTCCTCACTGTACACTGCACTAGATCCCCTGTATAACTTCACTGTACACTGCACTAGATCCCATGTGTCACCTCACTCTACACTGCACTAGATCCCATGTGTCACCTCACTCTACACTGCACTAGATCCCATTTATTGTATAAACTCACTGTACACTGCACCTTATCCCCTGTATCACCTCACTGTACACTGCACTAGATCCCATGTATCGCCTCACTGTACACTGCACTAAATCCCCTGTATAACTTCACTGTACACTGCACTAGATACCCTGTATCACCTCACTGTACACTGCACTAGATCCCCTGTATCACCTCACTGTACACTGCACTAGATCCCCTGTATCGCATCACTGTACATTGCACTAGATCCCATGTATCACCTCACTGTACATTGCACTAGATCCCATGTATCACCTCACTGTACTCTGCACTAGATCCGATGTATCACCTCACTGCACTCTGCACTAGATCCGATGTATCACCTCACTGTACACTGCACTAGATCCCATGTATCACCTCACTGTACACTGCACTAGATCCGATGTATCACCTCACTGTACACTGCACTAGATCCCATGTATCACCTCACAGTACTCTGCACTAGATCCGATGTATCACCTCACTGTACACTGCACTAGATCCCATGTATCACCTCACTGTACACTGCACTAGATCCGATTTATCACCTCACTGTACACTGCACTAGATCCCATGTATCACCTCACTGTACTCTGCACTAGATCCCATGTATTGCCTCACTGTACACTGCACTAGATCCCATGTATCTCCTCACTGTACACTGCACTAGATCCCATGTATCACCTCACTGTACTCTGCACTAGATCCGATGTATCACCTCACTGTACATTGCACTATATCCCATGTATCACCTCACTGCACACTGCACTAGATCCCATGTATCACCTCACTGTACATTGCACTATATCCCATGTATCACCTCACTGTACACTGCACTTTATCCCATGTATCACCTCACTGTACACTGCACTAGATCCGATGTATCACCTCACTGTACACTGCACTAGATCCCATGTATCACCTCACCGTATACTCTATTAGGTCCCATGTATCACCTCAATGTAAACTCTACCAGATTTGATGAATTACTTCTTTATACGCTCTACTAGATCCCATGTATTACTCCTCCTGTACACACATTGTGTGTTCAGTAGCGTAAAACTTTATCCTATTTTTACAAGGCTGACGATCTGTCCTGATAACTCCCAGGGGAAAAGTTCTTTCCATACATAATCCAGAGAAGGACAATACAGGATTAGTCACAGACTTATTTCCTGCATCTCTACAATTGTTATATGAATAGTCCTTGAGGCCTACGGAGAATGTTACCGGTGTATATGGGATATGGAGTAACGTTGCAGCACAAACAAAGGAAGCGTCCAGGATGTCCTGTGAGGTCACTGAATCTGCATGCAATGACCTGCGCTAACTGAGCATTCACAACCAATCAATACAAACCCGTTCCCACGCCTGTACCTAGGGCCGAACACACAAGGCCATTTTGTACGAAGCTGTAGTAAGGGCTCACATTGTAGTGCACGGAGGAATACAGACGTTTTAGGGTAAATTTCGGGAAAATTTGGCAGATATTTTTTTTGTACTTATGGTATGCGATGGACCATGCAGAAGTTTATCTCCCCCAGAAGCATTGCACCCCTGCGAGCCTGTATGGTAGAACACACACTGCGGCCTTATGCTGCTTTATTCTGTTAATTTCCTCGTTACATTTCTCCTTTGTAAGCACAGGCATTCTATACCGTCGGGTGAAGGCAGGACTACCGACAAGGGCAGTCGGGCTAGGGTTTACCATGACTGTAGACAGGGCAGTCTAGTGATGGCATGGCTGTAGACGAAGAAAGTTGAGTGATGGCATGGCTGTGGACGGGGCAGTCGGGTGATGGCATGGCTGTGGACGGGGCAGTCGGGTGAATGCATGGCTGTGGACGGGGCAGTCGGGTGATGGCATGGCTGTGGACGGGGCAGTCGGGTGATGGCATGGCTGTGGACGGGGCAGTCGGGTGATGGCATGGCTGTGGACGGGGCAGTCGGGTGATGGCATGGCTGTGGACGGGGCAGTTGGTTGATTGCATGGCTGTAGACGGGGCAGTCGGGTGATGGCATGGCTGTGGATGGAGCAGTTGGGTGATGGCATGACTGTGGATGGGGCAGTCGGGTGATGGCATGGCTGTAGACGAAGAAAGTCAGGTGATGGCATGGCTGTGGACAGGGCAGTCGGGTGATGGCATGGCTTTGGATGGGGCAGTTAGCTGATGGCATGGCTGTAGATGAAGAAAGTCGGATGATGGCATGGCTGTAGATTGCAGGATTCAGGCGATGGGATGACTGAAGTTCCGAGTAGTCAAGTGATAGAAGGGCTGTAGAAGGGTCAGAAAGGATGATAACATAGCTGTAGATGGGGCAGTTGGGTGATGGCATGGCTATAGACGGGGCGGTTGGGTTAGGGTTTACAATGGCTGTATGCGGGGGCAGTCAGATGATGACATAGCTGTAGACTGGACAGTCTGGTGACGGCGTGGTTGTAAATGGGGGCACTTGTAGGACAGTATGGTTGTAGGCAGAAACATGACATGAAAGCCCTCAGCTCACACGTATTGCTTATTATTGGGTTTGAAAACTCTCTAAATAGAAGGTGAACTTGCATCATACATGAATGAGATCTATCCTTACCTCCAGATGCTTCATCTGCCATAAAGTCTTCATCATCTCCCAGGTCTCCATAACCCCAGCGCTGAGGTCCTGGTCGTGTCTCCGCCTCATTCTCTGGGAAATAAACCTCATCCAAAACTATGGAACAGTGAGAGACCTGTAAAACACAGAGCACAAGATAAGTAATATTCATCAGACAGGGATACAGCCCCAGTGCAATGAGTGCAGTCTATAGGGTACTGGACATAGATGGTTGAGATGAGTGGCGTGTATAGGGTACTGGACATAGGTGGATGAGTGCAGTCTATAGGGTACTGGACATATGTGGAGGAGTGGAGTCTATAGGATAATGAACATAGGTGGAGGAGTGCAGTCTATAGGGTACTGGACATAGGTGGAGAAGTGGAGTCTATAGGATACTGGACATAGGTGGATGAGGGCAGTCTATAGGGTACTGGACGTATGTGGATGAGTGCAGTCTATAGGGTACTGGACATATGTGGATGAGTGCAGTCTATAGGGTACTGGACATATGTGGATGAGTGCAGTCTATAGGGTACTGGACATATGTGGATGAGTGCAGTCTATAGGGTACTGGACATATGTGGATGAGTGCGGTCTATAGGGTACTGAACATATGTGGATGAGTGCAGTCTATAGGGTACTGAACATATGTGGATGAGTGCAGTCTATAGGGTACTGGACATTTGTGGATGAGTGCAGTCTATAGGGTACTGAACATATGTGGATGCGTGCAGTCTATAGGGTACTGGACATATGTGGATGAGTGCAGTCTATAGGGTACTTGACATATGTGGATGAGTGCAGTCTATAGGGTACTGGACATATGTGGATGAGTGCGGTCTATAGGATTCTGGACATATGTGGATGAGTGCAGTCTATAGGGTACTGAACATATGTGGATGAGTGCAGTCTATAGGGTACTGGACATATGTGGATGAGTGCAGTCTATAGGGTACTGGACATATGTGGATGAGTGCAGTCTATAGGGTACTGGACATAGGTGGATGAGTGCAGTCTATAGGATACTGGATATAGGTGGATGAGTGCAGTCTATAGGATACTGGACATAGGTGGATGAGTGCAGTTTATAGGATACTTGACATAGGTGGATGAGTGCAGTCTATAGGGTACTGGACATATGTGGATGAGTGCAGTCTATAGGGTACTGAACATATGTGGATGAGTGCAGTCTATAGGGTACTGGACATATGTGGATGAGTGCAGTCTATAGGGTACTTGACATATGTGGATGAGTGCAGTCTATAGGGTACTGGACATATGTGGATGAGTGCGGTCTATAGGATTCTGGACATATGTGGATGAGTGCAGTCTATAGGGTACTGAACATATGTGGATGAGTGCAGTCTATAGGGTACTGGACATATGTGGATGAGTGCAGTCTATAGGGTACTGGACATATGTGGATGAGTGCAGTCTATAGGGTACTGGACATATGTGGATGAGTGCAGTCTATAGGGTACTGGATATAGGTGGATGAGTGCAGTCTATAGGATACTGGACATAGGTGGATGAGTGCAGTTTATAGGATACTTGACATAGGTGGATGAGTGCAGTCTATAGGGTACTGGACATATGTGGATGAGTGCAGTCTATAGGGTACTGAACATATGTGGATGAGTGCAGTCTATAGGGTACTGGACATATGTGGATGAGTGCAGTCTATAGGGTACTTGACATATGTGGATGAGTGCAGTCTATAGGGTACTGGACATATGTGGATGAGTGCGGTCTATAGGATTCTGGACATATGTGGATGAGTGCAGTCTATAGGGTACTGAACATATGTGGATGAGTGCAGTCTATAGGGTACTGGACATATGTGGATGAGTGCAGTCTATAGGGTACTGGACATATGTGGATGGGTGCAGTCTATAGGGTACTGGACATATGTGGATGGGTGCAGTCTATAGGGTACTGGACATATGTGGATGAGTGCAGTCTATAGGATACTGGATATAGGTGGATGAGTGCAGTCTATAGGATACTGGACATAGGTGGATGAGTGCAGTTTATAGGATACTTGACATAGGTGGATGAGTGCAGTCTATAGGGTACTGGACATATGTGGATGAGTGCAGTCTATAGGGTACTGGACATATGTGGATGAGTGCAGTCTATAGGATACTGGATATAGGTGGATGAGTGCAGTCTATAGGATACTGGACATATGTGGATGAGTGCAGTTTATAGGATACTGGACATAGGTGAATGAGTGCAGTCTATGGGGCATAGAGGTATGAAGCATATTTAATATGTGAGATCGTGTCCTGGGGCTCACATCAGAGCACTGGCTACAGACTGACCCTTCATAGTCTTCAGACCTCAGGACACTGAAAACACTGGATGTAAAAGAAAGACTCATATTTAGCCCTCCGAGCGATGCTGCATAATTTCATTAAAATCCGCCTACAGCCCAATCCCCAAGAAATAGGCTCATCACAGAAGCATGACCTGGGTGGGCAGATAGGAGGGGGAGGTCATTTTAACCCTTTTTCCATTCTCAAAATGCAGCCCATGCCAATCACCAAACAAGAAAACTGAAAATTCCCCATCAGCGAGGAGGGCGGGCAGTGGCGAACCCATCATTTCACCTGAACGTAACGTTGTAAGTGACACATGAACCCCAACTCCCTGTCCTGACTATCCCCTTATTCGGCTCATCAGACCGCATGAAGAGTGGAATGTGTTGTAACAGCACTTTCCTGTGAAAATACTCCGGGGCTTAGGATCACAGGATGATCAAGCCGGGAACAAAGGGATTTAACTCCAACATAAAAGGTGTTTAATCAGCTCGGTCTGAGCTGAATGAGAGCCGGTGCCCTGGAAGAGCCACAGGGAAACGAGGGTTGGCGTTCCGTGCAGTCCCTAAATGCCACTATGCAAGATCCTGGTTTATAGGTCTAGGGCATGCGGCCGCACCTGGGACGCACATGGCTGATAAAACACAACTGCTTGTCACTTTGGATGGATGACTTTGTCTTGAAGTCCCAGGTACCAAGATCAAAGTGCGTTCTTGTGGACAGCGTATCTGGAGGGGTCCAAGCCAACCAAGAATGACCGGTTATCCATGCAGTGGTTTATTCCCTCTGCTTCGCAAACACAATGCAGAACTCCCATCATCTATGACCACAGTGGCTAACAAACTGGTCCCGTTATTTCACACAATGTATACCTCCCATCATCCATGTCCCCTGAGGCGCACAATCTAATCTGCCTATATCAAGCAGAACACACACTCGTGCATACTGGGGACAATTGTATAGGTAACTACCCTGTCACTATGTTATATGGAGGGTGGCAGGGAGCAGGTTAACCCGGAGTAAACCATGAGAACAGGGAAAGACATACAAACTCTAAGCAGAATCAAGTCCAGGTCCAAGTGCTGCAAGGCCTAGAAAAGGTGCCACCATACAACTTATGGAAAATAATATGGACGCACTTCTGTAGGTCTAGAGCGAGGGTTCTTATGGTTATGGACGATGTGTTTGACCACAGAAGTGATGAGAAACTCGACCACTCCAATATCTGCTTCCACTGAAAATACTATTTATGTGGTTTTAATAATGAACAAGTGATGAGGAGACATGTGGTGGAGACATCTGCTGATGACGAGGAGACATGTGGTGACACCTATCTTAAGACTAGGAGACATGCGAAGACACCTTCTAAAGACTAGGAGACATGTGGAGACACCTACTAAAGACTAGGAGACATGTGGTGGAGACACCTTCTAAAGACTAGGAGACATGTGGAGACACCTACTAAAGACTAGGAGACATGTGGAGACACCTACTAAAGACTAGGAGACATGTGGAGACACCTACTAAAGACTAGGAGACATGTGGAGACACCTACTAAAGACTAGGAGACATGTGGTGGAGACACCTTCTAAAGACTAGGAGACATGTGGAGACACCTACTAAAGACTAGGAGACATGTGGAGACACCTACTAAAGACTAGGAGACATGTGGAGACACCTACTAAAGACTAGGAGACATGTGGTGGAGACACCTTCTAAAGACTAGGAGACATGTGGAGACACCTACTAAAGACTAGGAGACATGTGGTGGAGACACCTTCTAAAGACTAGGAGACATGTGGAGACACCTACTAAAGACTAGGAGACATGTGGAGACACCTACTAAAGACTAGGAGACATGTGGAGACACCTACTAAAGACTAGGAGACATGTGGAGACACCTATCTTAAGACTAGGAGACATGTGGAGACACCTATCTTAAGACTAGGAGACATGTGGAGACACCTACTAAAGACTAGGAGACATGTAGAGACACCTACTAAAGACTAGGAGACATGTGGAGACACCTACTAAAGACTAGGAGACATGTGGTGGAGACACCTTCTAAAGACTAGGAGACATGTGGAGACACCTTCTAAAGACTTGGAGACACCTTCTAAAGACTAGGAGACATGTGGAGACACCTACTAAAGACTAGGAGACATGTGGAGACACCTACTAAAGACTAGGAGACATGTGTAGACACCTTCTAAAGACTAGGAGACATGTGTAGACACCTTCTAAAGACTAGGAGACATGTGTAGACACCTACTAAAGACTAGGAGACATGTGGAGACACCTACTAAAGACTAGGAGACATGTGGAGACACCTACTAAAGACTAGGAGACATGTGGAGACACCTACTAAAGACTAGGAGACATGTGGAGACACCTTCTAAAGACTAGGAGACATGTGGAGACACCTTCTAAAAACTAGGAGACACCTTCTGATGACGAGGAGACACCTTTAGATCACGAGGAGACACCCTCAGATGACAAGACATATGGAGACATTTGTGGAGGACAAGGAGACACCTTTTGATGAGCAGACATGGGGAAACAGCTTCTGATGACGAGGAGATATGTGGACACATCTTTGAATGGACATACATCCTCTGAGGGCACAATGACGTTACATTGATGGTCTACTTTGACCACACACGAGGAAGCGCTAGCAGGGAAGTTCTGCTTTGACAACCAATTGATGGACATTTATGCAGTGAAATGGTTGCAGCGTTCTCTGTCCTCAGCAGCCACACAGCAGTGAACAGGTTAAACACGTTACGGAGGAGTTGGCCGGAGCAGCGCCAGTTCTCGGTCTGTCCAGCTGGCATCCCCTGGGTTTTGGATGTTATTTGGTTTGTAGTAAGAAGGATCTCATCTGCATGGAGAAAACAATCAGAGCACGGCGTTGAGCCAGGGCTGGGCGGCCATTCTCCTCTATTTATACTGAAAATAATGACGCTGTTTACAAACAGGACATCGCGTCCTTGGTATTCCCGCAGGTGTCAACCCACCCCTGGACAGCGCTCACCAAAATCAGACCTGGACTGACCTTTACAAGATAAAGGGACACTGCATCTGAAGTCCATCAATTGTTCCCTGTTGTCAGTCATCCTCTCCCCTGTCTGAAATGACTGTGGGACAACTGAATGCTTATGAGGCCTCGTTCTTAGAAAGCGGAGACTTTGGCCAACCCGCCGGGCCTGGGTGTAATCACCTTCCGATAAGCCGGGATTAGACATTTTATTCAAAAGCTAATGATCGGTCCGAAACTGGCAAAGACCAGAAAATAGGATATAGAGAGTACTGCGAAGTCTGAGGGGTGCATTATGCCATAAATACGATTCGTCACCAGTGAGCCCCGCTGAGCCCTCCGATTGGCTGCAGTATTTACGTGCTTCGTGTAAACAACCACTGAGAATGCGGCTGAAGTGACCGCGCTGGATCGCCGGGGCCAAGGATAGGTAAGAATGGCTTTTTTGGTATTTCATTTCCAGCCCCTAATAAAAAATTTTCACATCCCGGATCACCCCTTTAAGCTTCACACAATGAAGACATCAGAAGAGAGTGGAGCAATGGAGCCCACAGAGCAGATCCAGTACAGACTCCCTGTCAGAGGATCGTATGTAATGCGTGGCCGCCACACTGCCGACGAGCTGCCACATGTAGAATAATAGATGGGACAACCCCACACACCAGCAGAACATCTCTATGATCTCCAGCTGGTTATTCCCAGGGATGGGACTCATGATCCCATTTATTTCACAATTACAGTAAATTATGCCAGAAAAGACCCCAGCACAGCTGCAGCGTCGTCCTCCTCCTCCTCCTCTCTATCCATGGGAATGTATCTGGGGTTCAGAAAACAGCTGTCAGCTGCAGCAATAAAACAAAAACACTAATCCCTGTAGAAGTAAACCAGGGACACCCCCACATAGAGATGTAATCTATAATAGTGTACCCCATATCCCCAAACCACCTTCCTATACATCTAGAAACAAACATATACCTAGAGAGAAACCACCTCCTCTAAGCACATAAAGAATGCTCCAGAAAGTCCTCACACTTCACCCGGCAACATAGAGGCCTCATAACACCGAGAGAAGTCCTCACACCTCACCCGGCAATATAGAGGCCTCATAACACCGAGAGAAGTCCTCACACCTCACCCGGCAACATAGAGGCCTCATAAGACCTAGAGAAGTCCTCACATCTCACCCAGCAACAGAGGCCTCATAAGACCTAGAGAAGTCCTCACATCTCACCCAGCAACATAGAGGCCTCATAAGACCTACAGAAGTCCTCACATCTCACCCGGCAATATAGAGGCCTCATAAGACCTAGAGAAGTCCTCACATCTCACCCAGCAACATAGAGGCCTCATAACACCTAGAGAAGTCCTCACATCTCACCCGGCAATATAGAGGCCTCATAAGACCTAGAGAAGTCCTCACATCTCACCCAGCAACAGAGGCCTCATAAGACCTAGAGAAGTCCTCACATCTCACCCAGCAACATAGAGGCCTCATAAGACCTAGAGAAGTCCTCACATCTCACCCAGCAACATAGAGGCCTCATAACACCGAGAGAAGTCCTCACACCTCACCCGGCAATATAGAGGCCTCATAACACCGAGAGAAGTCCTCACACCTCACCCGGCAACATAGAGGCCTCATAAGACCTAGAGAAGTCCTCACATCTCACCCAGCAACAGAGGCCTCATAACACCGAGAGAAGTCTTCACACCCCACCCAGAAACATAGAGGCCCCATAACACCTAGAGAAGTCCTCACATCTCACCCAGCAACAGAGGCCTCATAAGACCTAGAGAAGTCCTCACATCTCACCCAGCAACATAGAGGCCTCATAAGACCTAGAGAAGTCCTCACACCTCACCCGGCAATATAGAGGCCTCATAACACCGAGAGAAGTCCTCACACCTCACCCGGCAACATAGAGGCCTCATAAGACCTAGAGAAGTCCTCACATCTCACCCAGCAACAGAGGCCTCATAACACCGAGAGAAGTCTTCACATCCCACCCAGAAACATAGAGGCCCCATAACACCTAGAGAAGTCCTCACATCTCACCCAGCAACAGAGGCCTCATAAGACCTAGAGAAGTCCTCACATCTCACCCAGCAACATAGAGGCCTCATAAGACCTAGAGAAGTCCTCACATCTCACCCGGCAATATAGAGGCCTCATAAGACCTAGAGAAGTCCTCACATCTCACCCAGCAACATAGAGGCCTCATAACACCTAGAGAAGTCCTCACATCTCACCCGGCAATATAGAGGCCTCATAAGACCTAGAGAAGTCCTCACATCTCACCCAGCAACAGAGGCCTCATAAGACCTAGAGAAGTCCTCACATCTCACCCAGCAACATAGAGGCCTCATAAGACCTAGAGAAGTCCTCACATCTCACCCGGCAATATAGAGGCCTCATAAGACCTAGAGAAGTCCTCACATCTCACCCAGCAACATAGAGGCCTCATAAGACCTAGAGAAGTCCTCACCCAGCAACATAGAGGCTCCATAACACCTAGAGAAGTCCTCACACCCCACCCAGAAACATAGAGGCCCCATAACACCTAGAGAAGTCCTCACATCTCACCCAGCAACATAGAGGCCTCATAATACCTAGAGAAGTCCTCACACATCATCCAGAGATATAGATTATCCATGTCATCTAGAGAAATCCCCACACCTCATCCAGAGATATAGATTATCCACATCATCTAGAGAAGTCCTCACACCTCACCCAGAGATATAGATTATCCATGTCATCTAGAGAAGTCCTCACACCTCACCCAGAGATATAGATTATCCACATCATCTAGAGAAGTCCTCACACCTCATCCAGAGATATAGATTATCCACATCATCTAGAGAAGTCCTCACACCTCACCCAGAGATATAGATTATCCATGTCATCTAGAGAAGTCCTCACACCTCACCCAGAGATATAGATTATCCACATCATCTAGAGAAGTCCTCACACCTCATCCAGAGATATAGATTATCCACGTCATCTAGAGAAGTCCTCACACCTCACCCAGAGATATAGATTATCCATGTCATCTAGAGAAGTCCTCACACATCATCCAGAGATATAGATTATCCATGTCATCTAGAGAAGTCCTCACGCCTCACCCAGAGACATAGATTATCCATGTCATCTAGAGAAGTCCTCACACCTCACCCAGAGATATAGATTATCCACGTCATCTAGAGAAGTCCTCACACCTCATCCAGAGATATAGATTATCCACATCATCTAGAGAAGTCCTCACACCTCACCCAGAGATATAGATTATCCACGTCATCTAGAGAAGTCCTCACACCTCACCCAGAGATCTAGATTATCCACGTCATCTAGAGAATTCCTCACACCTCATCCAGAGATATAGATTATCCATGTCATCTAGAGAAGTCCTCACACCTCATCCAGAGATATAGATTATCCACGTCATCTAGAGAAGTCCCCACACCTCATCCAGAGATATAGATTATCCACGTCATCTAGAGAAGTCCTCACACCTAAGCCAGAGATATAGATTATCCACCTCATCTAGAGAAGTCCTCACACCTCACCCAGAGATATAGATTATCCACGTCATCTAGAGAAGTCCTCACACCTCACCCAGAGATATAGATTATCCACCTCATCTAGAGAAGTCCTCACACCTCACCCAGAGATATAGATTATCCACCTCATCTAGAGAAGTCCTCACACCTCATCCAGAGATATAGATTATCCACATCATCTAGAGAAGTCCTCACACCTCATCCAGAGATATAGATTATCCACGTCATCTAGAGAAGTCCTCACACCTCACCCAGAGATATAGATTATCCACGTCATCTAGAGAAGTCCTCACACCTCACCCAGAGATATAGATTATCCACCTCATCTAGAGAAGTCCTCACACCTCACCCAGAGATATAGATTATCCACCTCATCTAGAGAAGTCCTCACACCTCATCCAGAGATATAGATTATCCACGTCATCTAGAGAAGTCCTCACACCTCACGCAGAGATATAGATTATCCACATCATCTAGAGAAGTCCTCATGCCTGATTTTAGACCTGCTGTTGCAATAGCAAAGAATGACAAATAGAAATCCATTCCATTTTTATTTGACTTTTTCCATCTTGTCCATCGTTATTGTTTAACCATAACAAGAATTTGAGCGTCGTTCGCGATAATTCACTCTGAGCCACATATAATAAGTCGCCACTGACCCTCTTTAACGTTAAGCCGATCCCAAGAATACCGGTATATGTATCTGTGGTCACGTCTACGGTCGCCTTTACTTTGGGTCACTGAACGTTCCCCATATTTACAGTCACAGTACAGAACACACGTCAGCTAGCAAGAGTTAATGACTTTGGGAAACTTTGGAAGACAGAACAAGACATCTCTGTAGTGATCAGCACGAGGCTTCGCGTTACACGGTTATCACCGCCCCATAAATGCAATTTACTGAGCACAACGCCTCCTTGCCTCTGGCTGCAAACCCTGCCGAGCATCGCGGAGTTAACGGGCTGCCGCACCCAACCAGCAAAGAATCAGATACTGCGCGGAGTTAAAATAAATGTAACCAAACTGAGGGCATCCAAAAATACAGGCGCTGCATATAGCCCCACAGGACGCCTAATATGGAGTAATGGCCGTCAGTGCACGGTGACATCACTCTTTGTTTAGACTTGGACCCGTCAGTCACTGTGAAGAGGTAAACTGACAGGAGCGGAGGTCGCTGGGCGCAGATCTCGTATTAGAACGTGGCTGTACGCAGATCTGCAACGTCGTCGTCATCTGTCAAATTCTACACAGAGGTTTCTTAATGAGATCTTTTTATGGGAACCAATATGGCCGCCCCTACAGCTGCCCACGGCAGTCTCCCCGCATTCTCTGTATGCCCAGAAGCAGCAGATATATAAGGGCTGGGCAATTCATCGAAAAATAATCTAAATAGAAATTCAGCGCAATTAATCAACGTCATCTAGTGAATTTCGGTTTTATGAATAATTTTTTCCCGATTTAAACTGTATCTGCATCTTCAGGACGCAGATACAGTTGAATCCAATGGTAGAGCAGGGAGCCCTAAGCTCCCTGCTCTACCATTCACTATGTATCGCTGGACACGAGGCAGTGACGTCATCGCGCCTGTCTGCACCGAACCGCACAAATCAGAGCAGCAGAGGGGTCACCTCCACTCGGATTGGAACGGGGTTAGGTGAGTATATTATTATTTTTATCAGCACCTTTGGGGGCAGATGTAGGGGCCTTATACAGCATGGCGCAGCTGTGGGGGCCTTATACAGCATGGGGGCAGCTATGGGGGACTTTGACTTCCACATATTATAGTTATAGGGGCATTATACTGTGTGGAGGAGGCTATGAGGGCATTATACTGTGTGGGGGCAGCTATGGGGACATTATACTGTGTGGAGGCAGCTATGGGGGCATTATACTGTGTGGAGGCAGCTATGGGGACATTATACTGTGTGGAGGAGGCTATGAGGGCATTATACTGTGTGGAGGCAGCTATGGGGACATTATACTGTGTGGAGGAGGCTATGAGGGCATTATACTGTGTGGGGGCAGCTATGGGGACATTATACTGTGTGGAGGCAGCTATGGGGACATTATACTGTGTGGAGGCAGCTATGAGGACATTATACTGTGTGGAGGCAGCTATGAGGACATTATACTGTGTGGGGGCAGCTATGGGGACATTATACTGTGTGGAGGCAGCTATGGGGACATTATACTGTGTGGAGGCAGCTATGGGGACATTATACTGTGTGGAGGCAGCTATGGGGACATTATACTGTGTGGGGGCAGCTATGGGGACATTATACTGTGTGGGGGCAGCTATGGGGACATTATACTGTGTGGGGGCAGCTATGGGGACATTATACTGTGTGGGGGCAGCTATGAGGGCATTATACTGTGTGGAGGCAGCTATGGGGACATTATACTGTGTGGGGGCAGCTATGAGGACATTATACTGTGTGGAGGCAGCTATGGGGACATTATACTGTGTGGAGGCAGCTATGGGGACATTATACTGTGTGGAGGCAGCTATGGGGGCATTATACTGTGTGGAGGCAGCTATGGGGGCATTATACTGTGTGGGGGCAGCTATGGGGACATTATACTGTGTGGGGGCAGCTATGAGGACATTATACTGTGTGGAGGCAGCTATGGGGACATTATACTGTGTGGAGGCAGCTATGGGGACATTATACTGTGTGGAGGCAGCTATGGGGGCATTATACTGTGTGGAGGCAGCTATGGGGGCATTATACTGTGTGGGGGCAGCTATGGGGGCATTATACTGTGTGGAGGCAGCTATGGGGACATTATACTGTGTGGAGGCAGCTATGGGGGCATTATACTGTGTGGAGGCAGCTATGGGGACATTATACTGTGTGGAGGCAGCTATGGGGACATTATACTGTGTGGAGGCAGCTATGGGGACATTATACTGTGTGGAGGCAGCTATGGGGACATTATACTGTGTGGGGGCAGCTATGAGGGCATTATACTGTGTGGGGGCAGCTATGGGGACATTATACTGTGTGGAGGCAGCTATGGGGACATTATACTGTGTGGGGGCAGCTATGAGGGCATTATACTGTATGAAGGCAGCTATGGGGACATTATACTGTGTGGGGGCCGCTATGGGGCATTATAATGTGTGGAGGCAGCTATGAGGACATTATACTGTGTGGAGGCAGCTATGGGGACATTATACTGTGTGGAGGCAGCTATGGGGGCATTATACTGTGTGGAGGCAGCTATGGGGACATTATACTGTGTGGAGGAGGCTATGAGGGCATTATACTGTGTGGAGGCAGCTATGGGGACATTATACTGTGTGGAGGAGGCTATGAGGGCATTATACTGTGTGGGGGCAGCTATGGGGACATTATACTGTGTGGAGGCAGCTATGGGGACATTATACTGTGTGGAGGCAGCTATGAGGACATTATACTGTGTGGAGGCAGCTATGGGGACATTATACTGTGTGGAGGCAGCTATGGGGACATTATACTGTGTGGAGGCAGCTATGGGGACATTATACTGTGTGGAGGCAGCTATGGGGACATTATACTGTGTGGAGGCAGCTATGGGGACATTATACTGTGTGGAGGCAGCTATGGGGACATTATACTGTGTGGGGGCAGCTATGGGGACATTATACTGTGTGGAGGCAGCTATGGGGACATTATACTGTGTGGAGGAGGCTATGAGGGCATTATACTGTGTGGGGGCAGCTATGGGGACATTATACTGTGTGGGGGCAGCTATGAGGGCATTATACTGTGTGGAGGCAGCTATGGGGGCATTATACTGTGTGGAGGCAGCTATGGGGACATTATACTGTGTGGAGGCAGCTATGGGGACATTATACTGTGTGGAGGCAGCTATGGGGACATTATACTGTGTGGGGGCAGCTATGAGGGCATTATACTGTGTGGGGGCAGCTATGGGGACATTATACTGTGTGGAGGCAGCTATGGGGACATTATACTGTGTGGGGGCAGCTATGAGGGCATTATACTGTGTGGGGGCAGCTATGGGGACATTATACTGTGTGGAGGCATCTATGGGGACATTATACTGAGTGGTGGCAGCTATGGGGACATTATACTGAGTGGTAGCAGCTATGGGGACATTATACTGTGTGGAGGCAGCTATGGGGACATTATACTGTGTGGAGGCAGCTATGGGGACATTATACTGTATGGAGGCAGCTATGGGGACATTATACTGTGTGAAGGCAGCTATGGGGACATTATACTGTGTGGGGGCCGCTATGGGGCATTATAATGTGTGGAGGCAGCTATGGGGTATTATACTGTGTGGGGGCCGCTATGGGGCATTATAATGTGTGGAGGCAGCTATGGGGACATTATACTGTGTGGAGGCAGCTATGGGGACATTATACTGTGTGGTGGCAGCTATGGGGACATTATACTGTGTGGGGGCAGCTATGGGGACATTATACTGTGTGGGGGCAGCTATGGGGACATTATACTGTGTGGAGGCAGCTATGGGGACATTATACTGTGTGGAGGCAGCTATGGGGACATTATACTGTGTGGAGGCAGCTATGGGGGCATTATACTGTGTGGAGGCAGCTATGGAGGCATTATACTGTGTGGAGGCAGCTATGGGGACATTATACTGTGTGGAGGCAGCTATGGGGACATTATAGTGTGTGGAGGCAGCTATGGGGACATTATACTGTGTGGAGGCAGCTATGGGGGCATTATACTGTGTGGGGGCAGCTATGGGGACATTATACTGTGTGGAGGCAGTTATGGGGGCATTATACTGTGTGGGGGCAGCTATGGGGACATTATACTGTGTGGAGGCAGTTATGGGGGCATTATACTGTGTGGTGGCAGCTATGGGGGCATTATACTGTGTGGAGGCAGTTATGGGGGCATTATACTGTGTGGTGGCAGCTATGGTGACATTATACTGTGTGGAGGCAGCTATGGGGACATTATACTGTGTGGGGGCAGCTATGGGGACATTATACTGTGTGGAGGCAGCTATGGGGGCATTATACTGTGTGGAGGCAGCTATGGGGACATTATACTGTGTGGGGGCAGCTATGGGGACATTATACTGTGTGGAGGCAGCTATGGGGACATTATACTGTGTGGTGGCAGCTATGGGGCATTATACTGTGTGGGGGCAGCTATGGGGACATTATACTGTGTGGAGGCAGCTATGGGGACATTATACTGTGTGGAGGCAGCTATGGGGACATTATACTGTGTGGAGGCAGCTATGGGGGCATTATACTGTGTGGGGGCAGCTATGGGGACATTATACTGTGTGGAGGCAGCTATGGGGACATTATACTGTTTGGGGGCAGCTATGGGGACATTATACTGTGTGGAGGCAGCTATGGGGACATTATACTGTGTGGAGGCAGCTATGGGGACATTATACTGTTTGGGGGCAGCTATGGGGACATTATACTGTGTGGGGGCAGCTATGGGGACATTATACTGTGTGGGGGCAGCTATGGGGACATTATACTGTGTGGTGGCAGCTATGGGGACATTATACTGTGTGGAGGCAGCTATGGGGACATTATACTGTTTGGGGGCAGCTATGGGGACATTATACTGTGTGGAGGCAGCTATGGGGACATTATACTGTGTGGAGGCAGCTATGGGGACATTATACTGTGTGGAGGCAGCTATGGGGACATTATACTGTGTGGGGGCAGCTATGGGGACATTATACTGTGTGGGGGCAGCTATGGGGACATTATACTGTGTGGGGGCAGCTATGGGGACATTATACTGTGTGGTGGCAGCTATGGGGGCATTATACTGTGTGGGGGAAGTTATGGGGCATTATACTGTGTAGGGGCAGTGTCAGGGGGTATATATACAGCAGGCTCAGGGGATAAATATTAATTCAATGGCGTAACATGCAAATAGGGGGCGTGGCCTAAGCAATCGTTCAATACTCGTATTCGCCGTTACATATTCAATTAATGGTGATTTTGATTTAGGTGATAATTGCGCAGTCCTATAAGGAGGGCAGATTTACCATTCAGAAGATCAAGCTGCGCGCCAGCCCATGTGGGAGCTGTAACGGAGGGCACGCCGGCTGTCACCCAGCTGTCCCAGAGTCTAATATGACTAAGAAACGTCTGATTTTTGACCGCAGAAGAGACCTCGGGACTTAGGCCGGGTTCACACTGTGCGATTGTTTTGCGGATTGGAAAGTCCAGAAAAAAAGTTTTAAAAAACTGCCTCACGACCAATAACCGCATCACAAAACCGTGGCAGCGTGCAGCGAGACGGTTGCGGTTTTTCAAATACGTTTTTTTCCCCCTGGCTTTTTAAACCACAAAAATACAAAAACCTGCAAAACAACTGCAGCGTGTGAACCCGGTCTTCTCGTTTGTGGGATTTGTGAGATGTCGTCCTCTAACGCGCGCGGTACCGGTGATAATCTAGGGGTTAATAGGAGCAGCCTTTTTCTCATGGCTGCGGCTCACACCATCTGCTGCGAGGTCCCCCACACGTTCTGCATATTTGTGGGATGATTCAGTAAAACTTCCCATGGAAAGACAAACCTCACCTTTACAGATGTAATGCAGAGCTTGTGAATGGTCAGACAGACGCACAGCAAGCAGAGATAGAGATCATTCTCAGCACAGCCATGTGGTATGGGGGATCAACGGGGTCTTGTGGGGTGAGAAGAACACAAAAAAGCTCCGCACATAACAGGAATGACTCCGGAACAATACTCTGCAGTGTACCCGACCGTACAAAGAACGCTGTAACTAGGAGGAATGCTCTGCAGATGGAGCAGGAGGAATGCTCTGCAGATGGAGCAGAATGTGTGACTCCATGGTCGCCCCCCAGGGCACTGTACTCTGGATGACTCTTCATGTCCCAAGTTGGAAATATCAATCTGATCAATGTCATCATTGTGAATGAAGAGAACGCTTTCTATCTAGAGATTGGAAAAAGTGACATCACCCCTCCCCCTCATTCACGTTCAGTGATGTAATGAACACCCTCCGATAGATAAAACAGACAGAACCCCCCACCCCACGCACAATCAGTCCAAATCCGGAGAGATCCAGTCAAGTGTCTACCATCGTTACAACCAATGCTGGGGGAGAAATATTTTGTGGGTTTTTTCTTTGAGTGGTCATCGTCATGGTGGGTTGTTCACAGATGTCGGGGTTTAAACTTCCAGCTCATGCCTAATACTGCGGGTCGCGATTGTCCTCCACGTGCGTTTACACTGAGGAGACGTGTGTCATGATCACTATAGATCTAGAAATCCAATGTGTGCCCAGATCAGATCTACTCTAGATGAACCCGATAAGAGATGAAAGACTCATGGAACCCAAACAAGACGTGTCCCCCACGAGACAGACCACGCAGAGCGATCAGAGCGATCACCACAGAGCCCAGACATAACACATAGATAGAGGATGGACGGATCCACAGCAGGGAATGGACCACTGGGTGACTCCCCAGTATCTGTCATCACATCAAGGATCTGCTCAATGCCAGGTTACCACGCGGTGCGTAAAGCCGGTAATTGCAGCGTCATGTCCAGACCTGAGCAGCAGAACCAAGTCACAATATATTGAAGGATGTATCACAGGGACTACATGTCCCCACTAGTCCGTAACGACAGTCGTGATCATCGTACGCAACGGGGAAGGTCCACCATCTAACGGCACTAATGACCCACCAGCCAGAGACCAGAACCACCAGCAATCTAATCTGTACACACAGACAGCTGATCATAGTGTACACCGTTCTATGTGATGGCCACCTGTACTCACTGCTGATCATAGTGTACACCGTTCTATGTGATGGCCGTCTGTAGTCACTGCTGATCATAGTGTACACCGTTCTATGTGATGGCCGCCTGTACTCCCTGCTGATCATAGTGTACACCGTTCTATGTGATGGCCGCCTGTAGTCACTATTGATCATAGTGTACACCGTTCTATGTGATGGCCGTCTGTAGTCACTGCTGATCATAGTGTACACCGTTCTATGTGATGGCTGCCTGTAGTCACTATTGATCATAGTGTACACCGTTCTATGCGATGGCTGCCTATAGTCACTGCTGATCATAGCGTACACCGTTCTATGTGATGGCCGCCTGTACTCACTGCTGATCATAGTGTACACCGTTCTATGTGATGGCCGCCTGTAGTCACTGCTGATCATAGTGTACACCGTTCTATGTGATGGCCGCCTGTACTCACTGCTGATCATAGTGTACACCGTTCTATGTGATGGCCGCCTGTACTCACTGCTGATCATAGTGTACACCGTTCTATGTGATGGCCACCTGTAGTCACTACTGATCATAGTGTACACCGTTCTATGTGATGGCCGCCTGTAGTCACTACTGATCATAGTGTACACCGTTCTATGTGATGGCCGCCTGTAGTCACTACTGATCATAGTGTACACCGTTCTATGTGATGACCGCCTATAGTCACTGCTGATCATAGTGTACACCGTTCTATGTGATGGCCGCCTGTACTCACTGCTGATCATAGTGTACACCGTTCTATGTGATGGCCGCCTGTACTCACTACTGATCATAGTGTACACCGTTCTATGTGATGGCCGCCTGTACTCACTACTGATCATAGTGTACACCGTTCTATGTGATGGCCGCCTGTAGTCACTGCTGAACGTAGTGTACACCGTTCTATGTGATGGCCGCCTGTACTCACTGCTGATCATAGTGTACACCGTTCTATGTGATGGCCACCTGTAGTCACTGCTGATCATAGTGTACACCGTTCTATGTGATGGCCACCTGTAGTCACTGCTGATCATAGTGTACACCGTTCTATGTGATGGCCGCCTGTACTCACTGCTGATCATATTGTACACCGTTCTATGTGATGGCCGCCTGTACTCACTGCTGATCATAGTGTACACCGTTCTATGTGATGGCCGACTGTAGTCACTGCTGATCATAGTGTACACCGTTCTATGTGATGGCCGCCTGTACTCACTGCTGATCATAGTGTACACCGTTCTATGTGATGGCCGCCTGTACTCACTGCTGATCATAGTGTACACCGTTCTATGTGATGGCCACCTGTAGTCACTACTGATCATAGTGTACACCGTTCTATGTGATGGCCGCCTGTAGTCACTACTGATCATAGTGTACACCGTTCTATGTGATGGCCGCCTGTACTCACTACTGATCATAGTGTACACCGTTCTATGTGATGGCCGCCTGTACTCACTACTGATCATAGTGTACACCGTTCTATGTGATGGCCGCCTGTAGTCACTGCTGAACGTAGTGTACACCGTTCTATGTGATGGCCGCCTGTACTCACTGCTGATCATAGTGTACACCGTTCTATGTGATGGCCGCCTGTACTCACTGCTGATCATAGTGTACACCGTTCTATGTGATGGCCGCCTGTAGTCACTGCTGATCATAGTGTACACCGTTCTATGTGATGGCCACCTGTACTCACTACTGATCATATTGTACACCGTTCTATGTGATGGCCGCCTGTAGTCACTACTGATCATAGTGTACACCGTTCTATGTGATGGCCGCCTGTAGTCACTATTGATCATAGTGTACACTGTTTTATGTGATGGCCGCCTATACTCACTGCTGATCATAGCGTACACCGTTCTATGTGATGGCCGCCTATAGTCACTGCTGATCATAGTGTACACCGTTCTATGTGATGACTGCCTGTAGTCACTACTGATCATAGTGTACACCGTTCTATGCGATGGCCGCCTGTACTCACTGCTGATCATAGCGTACACTGTTCTATGTGATGGCCGCCTATAGTCACTGCTGATCATAGTGTACACCGTTCTATGTGATGGCCGCCTATAGTCACTGCTGATCATAGCGTACACCGTTCTAGGTGATGACCGCCTGTAGTCACTGCTGATCATAGTGTACACCGTTATATGTGATGGCCGCCTATAGTCACTGCTGATCATAGCGTACACCGTTCTATGTGATGACCGCCTATAGTCACTGCTGATCATAGTGTACACCGTTCTATGTGATGGCCGCCTATAGTCACTGCTGATCATAGCGTACACCGTTCGATGTGATGGCCGCCTGTACTCACTGCTGATCATAGTGTACACCGTTCTATGTGATGGCCGCCTGTAGTCACTGCTGATCATAGTGTACACTGTTCTATGTGATGACCGCCTATAGTCACTGCTGATCATAGTGTACACCGTTCTATGTGATGGCCGACTGTAGTCACTGCTGATCATAGTGTACACCGTTCTATGTGATGGCCGCCTGTACTCACTGCTGATCATAGTGTACACCGTTCTATGTGATGGCCGCCTGTAGTCACTGCTGATCATAGTGTACACCGTTCTATGTGATGACCGCCTATAGTCACTGCTGATCATAGTGTACACCGTTCTAGGTGATGACCGCCTGTAGTCACTGCTGATCATAGTGTACACCGTTCTATGTGATGGCCGCCTGTACTCACTGCTGATCATAGTGTACACCGTTCTATGTGATGGCCGCCTGTAGTCACTGCTGATCATAGTGTACACCGTTCTATGTGATGGCCGCCTGTACTCACTGCTGATCATAGTGTACACCGTTCTATGTGATGGCCGCCTGTAGTCACTGCTGTCATTACACAATGGATAAGACCAAGGACCTTGTCTTCAGGAGCAGGAAGGATACAGGACGAGGTGCACACCCAGCTTCATTTCCACCTCCTCTGATGGAAATGAAGCGTCTCTTTAAGGTCGAGGCAGAGCAGATCCTGGAGCACAGCATGGACCTAGCGTGGGGGGTTCACAAGGAAACTTCACAATGACTTCTATTTTTATCTGCTGTCGGAGGTGTCATTATTCCAGGAGCCAATAACCCTTTGATAGCGAAGAGTCATCTTGATTTATCTGACATTTTCCCTTCCGTTGTGTCCTGTCCAACTAAAACCATATTGGCTGTAATTCTCAACAACATAGAACGGTGTACACTATGATCAGCAGTGAGTACAGGCGGCCATCGCATAGAACGGTGTACACTATGATCAGCAGTGACTACAGGCTTGAATGAAAACTTCGGCCAGGACAGCAGACATCAATAAGTGAGGACAGTCTTCAGTGTACGTGGAGGTCTGTGACCTCCCCCCTAGTACACACCGGCAACATACACAACCGACATTGTTCCTCACATCCTCCCAAACCTTTAATCAGCCTTGTGCATGATACACTAGAAAGAAGTATCACCTGCGGCAATTGTCATATGTCTAGAAGTGATCTCAGCAAATTACAGCCGTCTAGGAAAGCGTGCCCTGCAGCCAGCAAAACACGGGCGGAAACAGGAGCCGCCTAAACCTGAAATACACAGACTGGTTGGCAACCGTACAACTGAAAACAACAATACCGGGAGGGGACGAGAGCGCTCAACCTCACATAACAATACCGGGGGGAGACGAGAGCGCTCAACCTCACACAACAATACCGGGAGGGGAGAAGAGCGCTCAACCTCACACAACAATACCGGGAGGGGGCGAGAGCGCTCAACCTCACACAATACCGGGAGGGGAGGAGAGCGCTCAACCTCACACAACAATACCGTGAGGAGAGCGCTCAACCTCACACAACAATACCGGGAGGAGAGCGCTCAACCTCACACAATACCGGGAGGGGAGGAGAGCGCTCAACCTCACACAACAATACCGGGAGGGGAGGAGAGCGCTCAACGTCACACAACAATACCGGGAGGGGAGAAGAGCGCCCAACCTCACACAATACCGGGAGGGGAGAAGAGCGCTCAACCTCACACAACAATACCGGGAGGGGAGAAGAGCGCCCAACCTCACACAATACCGGGAGGGGAGAAGAGCGCTCAACCTCACACAACATTACCGGGAGGAGAGGAGAGCGCTCAACCTCACACAACAATACCGGGAGGAGAGCGCTCAACATCACACAATACCGGGAGGGGAGGAGAGCGCTCAACCTCACACAATACCGGGAGGGGAGGAGAGCGCTCAACCTCACACAACAATACCGGGAGTGGGCGAGAGCGCTCAACCTCACACAATACTGGGAGGGGAGGAGAGCGCTCAACCTCACACAACAATACCGGGAGTGGGCGAGAGCGCCCAACCTCACACAATACCGGGAGGGGAGAAGAGCGCTCAACCTCACACAACAATACCGGGAGGGGAGAAGAGCGCTCAACCTCACACAACAATACCGGGAGGGGAGAAGAGCGCCCAACCTCACACAATACCGGGAGGGGAGAAGAGCGCTCAACCTCACACAACAATACCGGGAGGAGAGGAGAGCGCTCAACCTCACACAACAATACCGGGAGGAGAGCGCTCAACCTCACACAATACCGGGAGGGGAGGAGAGCGCTCAACCTCACACAACAATACCGGGAGGAGAGCGCTCAACCTCACACAATACCGGGAGGGGAGGAGAGCGCTCAACCTCACACAACAATACCGGGAGTGGGCGAGAGCGCTCAACCTCACACAATACTGGGAGGGGAGGAGAGCGCTCAACCTCACACAACAATACCGGGAGTGGGCGAGAGCGCCCAACCTCACACAATACCGGGAGGGGAGAAGAGCGCTCAACCTCACACAACAATACCGGGAGGGGAGAAGAGCGCTCAACCTCACACAACAATACCGGGAGGGGAGAAGAGCGCCCAACCTCACACAATACCGGGAGGGGAGAAGAGCGCTCAACCTCACACAACAATACCGGGAGGAGAGGAGAGCGCTCAACCTCACACAACAATACCGGGAGGAGAGCGCTCAACCTCACACAATACCGGGAGGGGAGGAGAGCGCTCAACCTCACACAACAATACCGGGAGGAGAGCGCTCAACCTCACACAATACCGGGAGGGGAGAAGAGCGCTCAACCTCACACAACAATACCGGGAGGAGAGGAGAGCGCTCAACCTCACACAACAATACCGGGAGGAGAGGAGAGCGCTCAACCTCACACAACAAAACCGGGAGGAGAGCGCTCAACCTCACACAATACCGGGAGGGGAGGAGAGAGCGCTCAACCTCACACAACAATACCGGGAGTGGGCGAGAGCGCTCAACCTCACACAACAATACCAGGAGGGGAGGAGAGCGCTCAACCTCACACAACAATACCGGGAGGAGAGGAGAGCGCTCAACCTCACACAACAATACCGGGAGTGGGCGAGAGCGCCCAACCTCACACAATACCGGGAGGGGAGAAGAGCGCTCAACCTCACACAATACCGGGAGGAGAGGAGAGCGCTCAACCTCACACAACAATACCGGGAGGAGAGCGCTCAACCTCACACAATACCGGGAGGGGAGGAGAGCGCTCAACCTCACACAACAATACTGGGAGGAGAGCGCTCAACCTCACACAATACCGGGAGGGGAGGAGAGCGCTCAACCTCACACAACAATACCGGGAGGAGAGCGCTCAACCTCACACAATACCGGGAGGGGAGAAGAGCGCTCAACCTCACACAACAATACCGGGAGGAGAGGAGAGCGCTCAACCTCACACAACAATACCGGGAGGAGAGCGCTCAACCTCACACAATACCGGGAGGGGAGGAGAGAGCGCTCAACCTCACACAACAATACCGGGAGTGGGCGAGAGCGCTCAACCGCACACAACAATACCGGGAGGAGACGAGAGCGCTCAACCTCACACAACAATACCAGGAGGGGAGGAGAGCGCTCAACCTCACACAACAATATCGGGAGGAGAGGAGAGCGCTCACAGTAGACATTACATGAGGGGCTGCACTAAGGAATGAGAAGCGCTATTCTGGACCATATTTGGTAAGCGTATTAGACATGGTGCCGACACCTATGCAGCCTGGGTTAGATTTTTCCCCCAGATATTTATATGTCCGGTTTGGGTGTTCTTGGGTTGTTGGCCACGGAGGAATGACTGTTGTTGAAAAGGAGTCTTTATTGGGTGAACATGAACTCCATAGGCAACTGTTCAGGTAGGAAACAGAAGAACATTTAAACCATAGAAAATCGGCCTATAGTGTCCAACATAAACCAGCTGACAGTCCAAGAAAGGCCAGAAAGTGCTACCTGGCCAATCCATGCTGTGCCATAGGACCGTGCTGTGCCATAGGACCGTCTGGTGAATGGTAAACCAATAAACACTTCACCTGACAACTAGTCCCCGCCGCTCATTACAAGAGACCCTCATATAACGACCACATGCGGCTCAAGACCTTGGGGTTTAGGGCTGGACAATATTAAGACTTTATCTTCCTGGATTTGATGTCCATTCATGATTTATGTCTCACGATCATCTTACCGGGCCCTCCAGGAGGTGATAGATACTCGGGTTATAAAAAGACACAGATCCATCAAGTTCAATGTTTCTTAATTGTCAAACCTTATTCTTATGCTGCACCAAGGCAATGGGGAGAAGCAGAAACCCATCCTAACACACAAGGCGTTGGAATGACTAGCGCAAATGACTACGGCATTGCCTCCGTAAAATCTATGGATTCCGTTTGTTTCACTCAGGATTCCGTTCTGAAGAAAAGCTGCGACAGAACGGAGCCCGGACGAAGATGTGAACGAAGCCTAAGAGATCCGCTTTGATCTAGTGGAAGGGAGACGATGAATCCTGTGATCTAATTGGCTGCTCTTTGATCTTGCAGAATTGCCCTTTTTGGAAAATAACTCTTGAGATTGCTCCAAACGCCCGGCCCCTTGTAAACACTTCACCGTCTCCCTTTTCGTTCCTACATGGCTGCAATATGAGTACGTGTGAAATCCTCTCGTCAGCAATGACTGCGCCTGTGTCTAGAGAGAAAAACCACAGGGCAGACAATCTATGGCAGGTATTACAAGGGAATTTCACGTACACAATGAGGCCATGCAAGACTCAAACCACAACTGGAACAGAAGTCGCTCTGTGGTCCTCTAATCATAGCGCAGCTTTCCTGGTGTGACCAAAGACCAAGAGCTGGAGCATAAAGGCCATCGGAGGCGACACATGAGCGGCTTCCCCTCTCCGCAGAGTCTCCATTACTAGGACAGGGACGGAGAATCACGGGTTCCTCATACACTACAATATACAGAGAACGTCTGGGAACAGGCCACCCCAGGGGGACACTTGTACCCCAATCTACACACTAGAGAAGGAGGTTCAAAGACAAGCAAATAAAGACATGCTGAAAATTAGATCTCCGAAAACCCCAACAGACTGACGTGTAGGCCAAAAATACCAGAGAAGAATACCACCAGCATGCCAAGAGCTGCACTGGAGCCAGAGACGGCAGATATAGCATGCACCTTGTATATATGACGGGACAGATCTGAAATCGGGGGGTACAGGGTCATAGGTGTGCCCCCTCTCTGTACTCTGAGCACCCGCTTACTGCTGCTCTCTCCTCAGCACATGGGAAGACATTGCTCCATCACTAACTGGACTTACGTGTGACGCCAACCTGACAAGTGCCCCGACACCGCAGCAACGTGGAGCTTCCCCAACAACCCCAGGGACTCAATTACAAAGGAGTCCGTAAAGAAAGAAATCATGTAAGAAAATGCCCCGACCCTGGAAATATACAGACCCAGCAATGTGAGAGGCGTCAATCAGAGAGTAAGTCAATATACGGTCAGGTAATGGGGCCACCCAGGTTATATATCCTGTATACACTACACACCGTATATACAGTGTCCCCGCTGCCTCCGTTCTATCATCCCAGCACAATGATGTTCTGTTCAGCTCCCTGGCACAGCGTTGGGGACAGAGAGCCTATGGACTTTACTACGAGGCAGAAATCCCTGGAGTGCTGCAAATACTGAATAGTGACCGCGCCGAGGCCGCGCCTATGTCAAGGAGCAAAGATTTACACATGGTTAATATAGACAAGTCCATTATTTCCCTGGATTATTATGGTGTCACCAGACTCTGCTCCACTGGTACCAAACTACAACAAAGTATATATCTCTGGCTAATTGTAATGATACCCAACACCTTAAAGAGGCTCCACCTGAGAGCCTGACACCAGTCAGCGACTATATGACACCACCTGAGAGCCTGACACCAGCCAGCAACTATATGACACCACCGGAGAGCCTGACACCAGCCAGTGACTATATGACACCACCTGAGAGCCTGACACCAGCCAGTGACTATATGACACCACCAGAGAGCCTGACACCAGCCAGCAACTATATGAGACCACCTGAGAGCCTGACACCAGCCAGCGACTATATGACACCACCTGAGAGCCTGACACCAGCCAGCGACTATATGACACCACCTGAGAGCCTGACACCAGCCAGCGACTATGACACCACCAGAGAGCCTGACACCAGCCAGTGACTATATGAGATCACCTGAGAGCCTGACACCAGCCAGCGACTATATGAGACCACCTGAGAGCCTGACACCATCCAGCGGTTATATGACACCACCTGAGAGCCTGACACCAGCCAGCGACTATATGACACCACCTGAGAGCCTGACACCAGCCAGCGACTATGACACCACCAGAGAGCCTGACACCAGCCAGTGACTATATGAGATCACCTGAGAGCCTGACACCAGCCAGCGACTATATGAGACCACCTGAGAGCCTGACACCAGCTAGTGACTATATGACACCACCAGAGTGCCTGACACCAGCCAGTGACTATATGAGATCACCTGAGAGCCTGACAGTAGCCAGCGACTATATGACACCACCTGAGAGCCTGACACCAGCCAGCAATTATATGACACCACCAGAGAGCCTGACACCAGCCAGCGACTATATGAGACCACCTGAGAGCCTGACACCAGCCAGCAATTATATGACACCACCAGAGAGCCTGACACCAGCCAGCAACTATATGAGACCACCTGAGAGCCTGACACCAGCCAGCGACTATATGACACCACCTGAGAGCCTGACACCAGCCAGCGACTATGACACCACCAGAGAGCCTGACACCAGCCAGTGACTATATGAGACCACCTGAGAGCCTGACACCAGCCAGCGACTATATGACACCACCGGAGAGCCTGACACCAGCCAGCGACTATATGACACCACCTGAGAGCCTGACACCAGCCAGCGACTATGACACCACCAGAGAGCCTGACACCAGCCAGCGACTATATGACACCACCAGAGAGCCTGACACCAACCAGCGACTATATGAGACCACCTGAGAGCCTGACACCAGCCAGCGACTATATGACACCACCTGAGAGCCTGACACCAGCCAGCAATTATATGACACCACCAGAGAGCCTGACACCAGCCAGCGACTCTATGAGACCACCTGAGAGCCTGACACCAGCCAGCGACTATATGACACCACCGGAGAGTCTGACAGTAGCCAGCGACTATATGACACCACCTGAGAGCCTGACACCAGCCAGCGACTATATGACACCACCTGAGAGCCTGACACCAGCCAGTGACTATATGACACCACCTGAGAGCCTGACACCAGCCAGTGACTATATGATACCACCTGAGAGCCTGACACCAGCCAGCAATTATATGACACCACCAGAGAGCCTGACACCAGCCAGCGACTATATGAGACCACCTGAGAGCCTGACACCAGCCAGCGACTATATGACACCACCGGAGAGCCTGACATTAGCCAGCGACTATATGACACCACCTGAGAGCCTGACACCAGCCAGCGACTATATGACACCACCGGAGAGCCTGACAGTAGCCAGTGACTATATGACACCACCTAAGAGCGAGACACCAGCCGGCGACTATATGAGACCACCTGAGAGCCTGACACCAGCCAGTGACTATATGACACCACCAGAGAGCCTGAAACCAGCCAGTGACTATATGACACCACCTGAGAGCCTGACAGCAGCCAGTGACTATATGAGACCACCTGAGAGCCTGACACTAGCCAGTGACTATATGAGACCACCTGAGAGCCTGAAACCAGCCAGTGACTATATGACACCACCTGAGAGCCTGACACCAGCCAGTGACTATATATGACACCACCTGAGAGCCTGACAGCAGCCAGTGACTATATGAAAACCACCTGAAAGCTTGACACCAGCCAGTGACTATATGACACCACCTGAAAGCTTGACACCAGCCAGTGACTATATGACACCACCAGAGAGCCTGACACCAGCCAGTGACTATATGAGACCACCTGAGAGCCTGACAGCAGCCAGTGACTATATGACACCACCTGAGAGCCTGACACCAGCCAGCGACTATATGAGATCACCTGAGAGCCTGACACCAGCCAGTGACTATATGACACCACCTGAGAGCCTGACACCAGCCAGTGACTATATGACACCACCTGAGAGCCTGACACCAGCCAGTGACTATATGACACCACCAGAGAGCCCGACACCAGCCAGTGACTATATGACACCACCTGAGAGCCTGACACCAGCCAGTGACTATATGAGACCACCTGAGAGCCTGACACCAGCCAGTGACTATATGACACCACCTGAGAGCCTGACACCAGCCAGTGACTATATGAGACCACCTGAGAGCCTGACACCAGCCAGCGACTATATGAGACCACCTGAGAGCCTGACACCAGCCAGCGACTATATGAGACCACCTGAGAGCCTGACACCAGCCAGTGACTATATGACACCACCTGAGAGCCTGACACCAGCCAGTGACTATATGAGACCACCTGAGAGCCTGACACCAGCCAGTGACTATATGACACCACCAGAGAGCCTGACACCAGCCAGTGACTATATGATACCACCTGAGAGCCTGACACCAGCCAGTGACTATATGATACCATTTTTGTATGCAGGGGCAGCCAGGTGTAATAAGAACATTAGTATAAGAAGTACAGTAATGAGATGGTAATATAAGGGACTATATAGGACAGAACACTATATCCAATACCCAATGGCTCTTTCCCACGTGTTCAGTCAGACCCTGGAGTGGCCTCTCCCTCTTTGGACAGCTCATAACCTGTACAAACAATGTCTCTTCCTCCCTCGCCAGGCGTGGAGCAGATTAACCCTCAGGAACGCCGCTGAATGCCCATTGTTATACACAAAATACTTCTATTTAGAAAGCAGACGTTTCCTTTGCAGCGGCCGCAGCCTTTTCATGGTCACCTCTCGGGGCCCCCGCAGCGGTAGATGATTAAACGCCTCTCCAATGCGGTAAATGTCCAGGGTGCAAACACAAAGTGATAGCCATTGTGTGGATAAATAGGTGGGGCGGCCCCGTCTGTGACCGGGCGAGCTCAGGATTCTTACAGTAGTCCCCGGTGCAGACCTCACAGGGACACGTCTGACCTCCGCATATAAAGGTAGAATAAAAGTCGGGACCAGGTTGTCATTAATGGTCACACGGAGCTATGGATGCGGAGGAGCGGTCATTACTCCGATCCCTCGTCCCCGTATATTATTATCATTATTACATTCACACACCAGGATGAGCTGCCGACAAACAGAATATTAGATTTTTTTAGAGCGACATGATCAGCAGATGAACGAGCGTTGGATTGTCCATCTGATGATCGCTGCGGATTACACAGCGCAATGATCAGTAATGAGCATTATACGAACGAGCGGGTGCCCGATAACTGGCCCGTGTAAAAGGGCATCCCATCCAACAATGTCTCTCAGGTGGTGTCATATAGTCACTGGCTGCATTATAATCTATGTCACCTCGACGTCAGAGAAGTGCGCCCCTAAACACGGGAACACGTGAACCCCAATTCCAATGTGCCATACAAACGGCGAAACATTTCTTCGCTTTACTATTGTAAATGGGAGATGATTTGTTCTACGCTGCAGGTTTTCATCTCCTCTTGGCAGGTGGATATCCAGCGGTGAGATGCCAAGGTGCGGGCACGCTCCACTCGGGGGTCAGCCAAGGACTATACCCCCTCCACAGCACCACAGTGCAGAGACTCGAGGGTCCGGCAGAGCGAGACGAATGACAGATTCAGGTTACCGGAAACACCACTTGTACAATGATGTAGATAATACAGGGCAGTCCCAGATAAGTCCCGTGCTGCACTGGAGAACACTCCAGCTGCAATGTACAGAAAGTAGATTCCGAGTCAGACATGATAAATATTTTCTACTGACTTGAAGGATTAATGGACGTTGGTTGCTTTTCCAATACGTTTGCCACCTTTTCCGCCACATACAACGTCCACGTGTCAGACAGACACCAAGTAAAGCTGCCACGGATTTAGACCAGTCTCTGCCGACTGTTGGCGCCTTTTTGTGACGTGACAATGTAATGAGCATCTTCTGAGGACAGATATTTGGGAAAACTTGATCGGATTTTTTCGGTCATTGTCGGGTGCAGTCCTCGGATGTACATCCCAGCAATAGAAGTCCCTGCCCATAATCACAGCCTGCGAGTGCAAAGTATTGGAGCACGGCCCGTAAAACTGGAAAAATAGGACATGTTCCATAATTCCCGGCACGGACACCCATCCGTAGCGCTACAGAATGGTGTCCGCGGCCAATAGAACCGAATGGGTCGGTAAAACCGCGGACTGTGGTCTGGTCTGCGGTTTTATGGTCATGTGCGTGTAAGGAAGGACAAAACATGGGTAAGGCCGGGCCATCACTTTAACCTTTAGTTCATGCGATCTCACCGGCTGTATGTGATCTAATCGTCCTTGCTCAATCCTTACCACCTAGGCGGATCTTAACCTGCTTTTTTCTTGCAAATTAAGACGTTTCGGGGGGGTCGAAATCTTAAAAAGATGCCCCCCCCCACCGGAACCTATAGAACAACCGCAACAATGCCCACGGACCACTCAACAGATGAACAAGACTCTGTGGGCAAAGAGCCAGGGAGAGGTCTGTGCCAAGTGCTGAGATGGCAGAATCTCCACCAGATATCAAACACTTTGGACTGGCGGAGCGCCCACTGACCACAGTCACAACAAACCCAAATCTCTCTATTCATAGTGGTAACGAGTGACAGCGAGGAGGGGGGAGGCGGGATCAGCGGCAAAATATCAGCGATTTACCCCATTCTTGCCACCAGCAGAGACTGACTCATGTGATCAAGTAACAGTTCATCCCAATCGCTCTTCCACCACGATCTACGAGGTTCCCTTCCCCTTAATGAACGTCCATGGTGCAGCCCCAGAATCAGGAAGCACCGCGCACATGGACGTGGCAGCCCCCCGTCTCTGTAATGGGACCCCCAGCTCACAAACGAGACCTTTCCCCAAAAGACACCATAGTATAATGAGGGTAAATAGCACCCCTATTCTAATGATGGGGGCTCCGGGATGGTGGAAAGTCTATAGACAACGCCCAAGAGAAAGACCCCCTTTACCGGGTCCTGACATTAATGAAGGCCTTGTGAGCGGCGGTGTTCCGGACGACAGCACGCAACACGTACAGCTCTGCTATATATTCCACACACTAATGCTTTTCCTCCAGTTGTCAGTGACGTGTGAAGGGATTTTTCCTGTAAGTGCTAAACATTGACCCAAGTCTCACACCGGGGCCTAGAATCTGGAGCCTTGACATAAAGGTAATGAAACCATCAGGAGTAATTCCCCCGGAAATGTTGACTGTTGGTGAAGTGCTAATAATGCAGGTCAAGTGGTCCGGGCGGCGGGTTAAGTGCAGAACCTTCATCTCTGATCTGAGGTCTCCAGAGAGTTGGGAGAAACAGGACACATTGGTGTAAGACATCCATCAGTGGGGCACAAGGGGCAACACAGTGCAAGAGGCCGAGCCGGGGGCAACGTGCAGCGGATTGTAGACCTTCACATCGCTTCATTATCTTTTACATTTTGTCAGTCAATAAGCGGGCCAGCTTCTAATTCCGATGGTCAGTAACTAGAGCAACACATGATGATGTAGTCAAGGTGGAAGCAACATCCCAACCAAAGCTGCCATTGTAGAAGACACTCTGGATCCAGGTGCATCAAGCGCTGTCTGGAAAATAAATCATCTGATAAAAGACCCCTGTATTATGGAGTGAGGGGCTGATGTTGCGGCAGACCCCTGTGCCGGCGCCTCTGACTGCTGAGGACAGGACATCCTCACCCCGGCGGTGGATAACGTATGTGCGGATAATATAATATATACACCGGCAGGGAATCTGATGTTCCACCTCATACTGGGACAAGCAGCTGGTTTCGGCTTGATGGTGCAGTATCCGGTCGTAGCAGGCTCATATTTCCATCCCCTCTCCGTGTAGCCTGGTAACCTTCTCCATCACATCCCCTCTCGTGTCCGCAGCTCAGGGGGCTCCTAATCAGCTGTGTACACTGGCAGGAACCCAAACAGAGTCTCAAGAGATAAACCAGAAACAATAACCTGAACCGTGCGGCGGGAAACGAAAAAACGGCAAACTAAAAACCTTTCTATTTGTTCTTCTCAAATATAGAGAGAGATGCCCGCTCCAAGTCACGAGCCGCGCTGCCCGCCCCAAGTCACGAGCCGCGCTGCCCGCCCCAAGTCACGAGCCGCGCTGCCCGCCCCAAGTCACGAGCCGCGATGCCAGCCACAAGTCACGAGCCGCGCTGCCCGCCCCAAGTCACGAGCCGCGCTGCCAGCCACAAGTCACGAGCCGCGCGGACAGCCCCAAGTCACGAGCCGCGCTGCCCGCCCCAAGTCACGAGCCGCGATGCCAGCCACAAGTCACGAGCCGCGCTGCCAGCCCCAAGTCACGAGCCGCGCTGCCAGCCCCAAGTCACGAGCTGCAATGCCATACCGCAACCCATCACAGCGGGTTAGAGAGGAACCGAGTGTCCTGCAGAAAATGTACTCCCTGTCCCAATCCACAAGTCATTACAGGAGTACTCTGCTCCCTTCCCACTGACATCAGCTGATCGTGGGTGGTCTCGCTGGACAGAACCCGGGGGAGTCGGGGGTCTCTGCAGATTTTTAATTTGCCATTACACCACAGAACGTGATCATGTCGAATAATCAGGGGGCAATATACTGGTCCAGCGCTCCCATATAGAAGAGGGTTGAGGCCCGGCAAGTGACAGACCGAGCAGAGCCAGCTGGACTCATCCTCTAAATAGCGGTTACTGTAAATAACGGGAGGCAATAATCTCACGGCTCCGCTTACAAATGCTTTTAGCTCATTACACTTCCCAGTAACCGGAGCCAGGTGGAAATATCGTGTTTCTCAGTGTGAGAGTCCCAAGAACATCTCCAAGAAAGTCACATTGGAAAAAAGGGTCCCAGTCTCAACACAGTAACAAGAAGGTAACGACGTCAATGACAGTCCCAGGAACGGCCATTACATTACACTGCCGGGTCCGTTCATGGGGAGCACTGTTCTGGTGAGACTGCCGGGTCCGTTCATGGGGAGCACTGTTCTGGTGAGACTGCCGGGTCCGTTCATGGGGAGCACTGTTCTGGTGAGACTGCCGGGTCCGTTCATGGGGAGCACTGTTCTGTTGAGACTGACGGGTCCGTTCATGTGGAGCACTGTTCTGTTGAGACTGACGGGCCTGTTCATGGGGAGCACTGTTCTGTTGAGACTGACGGGCCTGTTCATGGGGAGCACTGTTCTGTTGAGACTGACGGGCCAGTTCATGGGGAGCACTGTTCTGTTGAGACTGACGGGTCAGTTCATGGGGAGCACTGTTCTGTTGAGACTGACGGGCCTGTTCATGGGGAGCACTGTTCTGGTGAGACTGACGGGTCCGTTCATGCGGAGCACTGTTCTGTTGAGACTGACGGGTCCGTTCATGGGGAGCACTGTTCTGTTGAGACTGACGGGTCTGTTCATGGGGAGCACTGTTCTGGTGAGACTGACGGGTCCGTTCATGGGGAGCACTGTTCTGTTGAGACTGACGGGTCTGTTCATGGGGAGCACTGTTCTGTTGAGACTGACGGGTCCGTTCATGCGGAGCACTGTTCTGTTGAGACTGACGGGTCCGTTCATGGGGAGCACTGTTCTGTTGAGACTGACGGGTCTGTTCATGGGGAGCACTGTTCTGGTGAGACTGACGGGTCCGTTCATGGGGAGCACTGTTCTGTTGAGACTGACGGGTCCGTTCATGCGGAGCACTGTTCTGTTGAGACTGACGGGTCCGTTCATGGGGAGCACTGTTCTGTTGAGACTGACGGGTCTGTTCATGGGGAGCACTGTTCTGGTGAGACTGACGGGTCCGTTCATGGGGAGCACTGTTCTGTTGAGACTGACGGGTCTGTTCATGGGGAGCACACGGCCCGTCAGTCTCACCAGAACATGAAATTGCACTAACAAGATTAATAGTTTCACACAAACTTTGGGTAATATTTTGAGACTAATGACTGTTCCCGAGGTCTCAGGGTGTCTTGGGTTCTTCTTGGGTTTGATGGATGAGACAATGACTGAAAAGGAGGACAACCTGGTATCAAAAGGAGAACACGAAATGACGGCATGTATCAGGTCATCTAAGAACCACTGAAAACATTGGTTTTGTGGGCAATAACCGCTGACGTATTTCCGCCTGTGACAATCTCATGATGGTGATTATCAGCAATCAGGGACAAAAAGGTCAGGATAAGCGGCACCAATGCCTGACAACTCCGCTCCCACCATAGAAAAGATGGGCCCGTCCAGCTGACTGGCCATGTTTATGGTGGGCCCTGGGGAGACCCTGTATCTGGCGTCACAGTGATTATTCTCACTTTGCTCGGTTCTCGGCCTTGGAAATGACCATTCTTGGCAGCTCTGAAGTTACGGGACAACTTTTTGGTAATAAGTCCCGGATTACTCATGGGAAAGTCTACTTCATGTTCAAGGCTCAGGGGGAATAATTCATTTCAAGGGATTTTTTTCCATTAATACTAAACAGGACAGATCCCACTAATCATTTACCTGGCACTGAGCAAACACTCGGGTACTTTGCAGGAGGAGACGTTGTAGGGACGGCGCTCCACACAAGCCCATTCATGACATGGAAAGTGTGTGCATGTCGGCCCCAGGGTCACCCGGCATCTATAGGGGGTACAGGACGAGGCACGCAGCATTCCTCATACCCCCTCCCCAGTGATAAGGGCCGCGCTGCTCCTATCCAGGAATCTGTGGAGGTGATGGGAGGCTGAAACCTGAGCGATCAAGGAAAGAACCCGGCATAGAAGTCAGGAAATGCAAGATGGAGGATGCAGCGCGACTTCCCATGCCGGCTGTCATTCTAATTAGCTGCACCATTACTTAATGCGCTGTACACTAAATGCAGCTCCACCAGTAGCGTATTCCCCCCTCCACACACTTCATCCACAACACTTAGGCCGCTTGTACAGGGTCGTAGCTGTGCGTATGGTCCGTGATTACGGCAGGGACGGGCCGCGAAGTAACATCCGCAATCACAGACCGCGCACACACAAGACGTGCCTTCATTTCAACAAGCCCGGACCACAACCGCGGACCTTATAACCTCCTATTGTTTTGCGGTCCTGGCTCCAGGCAAAGCACGGACCGTGGAAAACCGAAACCACAGTCGTCTGCATTGGCCCATAGCGGTGTTCTATAAGACAGGGGTCACACATGGCGGGCTGGGATCACGCATGGCGGGCTGGGGTCACGCATGGCGGGCTGGGGTCACGCATGGCGGGCTGGGGTCACGCATGGCGGGCTGGGGTCACGCATGGCGGGCTGGGGTCACGCATGGCGGGCCGGGGTCACACATGGGGAAATGCACCAACAAAGAAATAATTTTATCCAGACTACACCTGAATGAACCTCAATATTAAAGCTAACAAATAAATCGCCGTTGCTGTGAAAGCGTCCCAGTGCGGTCCCGCAGCGAGCCCCCCCGACGTCTTGTGGGGTCCGGGGTTTAGGAGAGTTACAGCCTCATTACAGTGAGAGAAAAGGATGTGAGACTCTGCAGGAAACCTGTCATCACACCCACAGGACCCCACAGGTCTGTACACGCGATGAAGAAATGCCACCCATATGACCGAATACAGCGCAGGAATTCACCTGTACAACGCAGCAATGATTGTCAGCCCACAAGACAAGAGCCAGACCACCTGCAATGTGAGCTACAGCTGACCCAATAACAAACCACAGACCAACACCGCAGCAGCGGTCTAACCTGCACACAGAGCCGAAACCTCTGCTGCGGACCGCTCTCATCAAAGGGGGTGAAATCCGAAGAAGAAAAGATCAATTCTGCACCGCAAGTCAATCTCCGTGCGGAAAAATCCCGCAGAAATGAGAATGACATTTCATCCACACGGCTGGTGCCGCGTCCTGCTGCGGATCTGCGGTCAGTATATCTGAGGTGAATGCGCAACATGTTGAGGTCGTCTGAAGCTCCCATGACGAGCGCCAATGGACAATATAACAAGTCGATCGCTGCTCGTTCACACAGGCCGATGGCAACTATGGGGACAAACGATTGCACGGTCCCCATCCAGATGATATCATGTCAGCAGCTTCTCTATCCACCAGCGCTACCAATGGGCGGAGGATCAGTGCCAGCAGCTCCTGAACAGACGCCATGGCAACCCGGGCACAGAACGCGCATCTCCCGCCCGGCAGGTCTGGGCTCATCCGCCGGAACTGGATGAAGATAACCAATTTCACCACAGAAAGCAAAACACAAAGCCGAGGGCCGACCGTTCCTGCACCGAAAGCCGCTGTTCACACATCCAGGCCGCGTCTCCCATCTCTCTACCTTTCCCAGTGATGCTTTAACCCCTTACATGCGAGACGCTTGTGAACCTGGTGACGTGTGGAGATATTACAGAGCGCCCCCACATTCTCGTGGAATCCATTCAGCTGAAGCCTCAGTATGTGAGGACGGGTCGGGGCTGGTGGGAGCAGAGGGAAGACACGATGCAGCAGAGTTCTACAATCCGCACAGCGAGGAAGCGAGGGAGCGAGAAAGCGAGGAGGCAATGGAGCGGGGGAGCGAGGAGGCGAGGGAGCGAGCAGGCAATGGAGCGAGGAAGCGAGGAGGCGAGGGAGCGAGGAGGCGAGGGAGCGAGGAGGCGAGGGAGCGAGGAGGCGAGGGAGCGAGGAGGCGAGGGAGCGAGGAGGCGAGGGAGCGAGGAGGCGAGGGAGCGAGGAGGCGAGGGAGCGAGGAGGCGAGGGAGCGAGGAGGCGAGGGAGCGAGGAGGCGAGGGAGCGAGGAGGCGAGGGAGCGAGGAGGCGAGGGAGCGAGGAGGCGAGGGAGCGAGGAGGCGAGGGAGCGAGGAGGCAAGGGAGCGAGGAGGCAAGGGAGCGAGGGGGCGAGGGAGCGAAGAGGCAAGGGAGCGAGGAGGCAAGGGAGCGAGGAGGCAAGGGAGCGAGGAGGCAAGGGAGCGAGGAGGCAAGGGAGCGAGGGAGCGAGGAGGCGAGGGAGCGAGGAGGCGAGCGAGCGAGGAGGCGAGGGAGCGAGGAGGCGAGGAGGCGAGGGAGCGAGGAGGCGAGGGAGCGAGGAGGCGAGGAAGCGAGGGAGCGAGAAAGCAAGGGAGCGAGGAAGCGAGGGAGCGAAGGAGCAAGGGCCGATCTGGAGGGAAAAGTCCTGGAGATTTCTGTTTTGTGCATCCAGGATCCACAGCACGGCGGGAAAAAAAAAAGAGGAGTCAAGGCCACAAGACACCCCCTCCCAACCTGGCCCCCAACGATGTCCCCCACCTACATAAGATGTGAGCCTTTTCCCTGGTAGACCCTCTCTCATGGCGGCACCTTACCATTCACCCTACGCAGCGCTGCCCCTCACCCTCTGACCCTCCCATCTGTTCCATGCTCCCTGTAATGTCTATCATGGTCCTCTCTACACCATAGATGCGGCCGCCTACAGGACGGAGACATCAGGGGTGTCAATTCTTACACAATTGTGGTAAGATAAGACGAGGTGCCTTTGTGCGAGGTCACGGAGCAGTATAACACTGTATACACGGATTGTGGCCCCCGGGGGGAGCGGTTGTCGCCGGCTCTTAGTAACGGGGTACAATTTCCCCTGATCTGAACGTTTGTGCGTCGTACGAGCAGCGGTCACCCGCAGACGCAGCGATCGATCACGGGGAGAGAATCGTCATCTGTTTGTTTTCAGCTAAAAACTGGAGATATTAGACATTCGCGCGCAGACGGCAGAAAGCGGGAAATCTCAGGGCAACTTCACACGCAGCGGTTCAGGTGCGATTAATAAAAACGACATGATTTGGTGCGTTCTGTCAGCCGTTTTTACCAGCACCCCAATTGCTAGGTGTGAATAGACCATGACACGGCCGTAGTACAGGAATGCGGAGTGCAATCATCTGCAGGGTAAACTTTACACAGCGGAGGAATGTGTCATTATCACTACACAGGGGGCCGCCCGCTGTTTGCCTGTAATTATCCCCCTCCTTTCATGTGCAGATACACAATTCACTGGTTAAATAGAGATTTCACACTCCTGAGCTGTGTCAGTGGGTGACGAGGTATCGGGGGCCGGCAGATGTGGGGTGAGGGGCCGGGCAGATGTGGGGTGAGGGGCCGGGCAGATGTGGGGTGGGGGGCCTTTAGATATGGGGTAGGGGGCCTTTAGATATGGGGTAGGGGGCCGGCAGATCTGGGGTTGGGGGCCAACGCACCGCCGGCCTCATAATAATAATACTACACAGAGAAGACCGCGCACCGCCGGCCTCATAACAATACTACACAGAGAAGACAGCGCACCGCCGGCCTCATAATAATACTACACAGAGAAGACAGCGCACCGCTGGCCTCATAATAATACTACACAGAGAAGACAACGCACCGCCGGCCTCATAATAATACTACACAGAGAAGACAGCGCAGCGCTGGACTCATAATAATACTACACAGAGAAGACAACGCACCGCCGGCCTCATAATAATACTACACAGCGAAGACAACGCACCGCCGGCCTCATAATAATACTACACAGAGAAGACAGCGCACCACCGGCCTCATAATACTATACAGCAAAGACAGCGCACCGCCGGCCTCATAATAATACTACACAGAGAAGACAACGAACCGCCGGCCTCATAATACTACACAGTGAAGACAACGCACCGCCGGCCTCATAACAATACTACACAGAGAAGACAATGCACCGCCGGCCTCCTAATACTACACAGCGAAGACAACGAACCGCCGGCCTCATAACAATACTACACAGAGAAGACAGCGCACCGCCGGCCTCATAATAATACTACACAGAGAAGACAACGCACCGCCGGCCTCATAATAATACTACACAGAGAAGACAGCGCACCGCCGGCCTCATAATAATACTACACAGAGAAGACAACGCACCGCCGGCCTCATAATAATACTACACAGCGAAGACAACGCACCGCCGGCCTCATAATAATACTACACAGCGAAGACAACGCACCGCCGGCCTCATAACAATACTACACAGAGAAGACAACGCACCGCCGGCCTCATAATAATACTACACAGAGAAGACAGCGCACCGCCGGCCTCATAATAATACTACACAGAGAAGACAGCGCACCGCCGGCCTCATAATAATACTACACAGAGAAGACAGCGCACCACCGGCCTCATAATAATACTACACAGAGAAGACAGCGCACCGGCGGCCTCAGTACTCCGTATTAATAGGACAGAATACACATTGTCCATTATAAAAAAAATATAAACCACTACAGAGCGTTTGACCAGTAAACTGCGACTTCTCATTTATTCACATGGTGGAGGAGATGGTTAATAAGTGATGACAATAACCGACCACGGACATTAGAGGACAGGTGAGCGGCCGTCCAGCCAACATGGACCCTCCACTGCTGTCCCCCAACACATAGACGGTCAGAGAGGCTTCTGTTATATACTTATAGAGGGGAGAGTAGTGTCCCAGGATATGCTGCAGCTGCTGGGGGCAGTGACACAATAACAGATACCCGAGTCACAACATGGCGGCCACCTCTCTATATATACCCACCAGCAGGATGGAATGCACAGACAGCTATTCTTACTGTCAGACAGGAATATTTCCCAGAGACGGTCAGATTGTAATTCAGGGCTGTGGAAAGTGCAGCTCATCCTCAAATAAAAGTGATCTAAAAATCACAGACAAGGTGACGGAGTAGGAAAAGTACGGCTGGCCGATGACGCAGAAGAAGGAGACGGCCCCCTAGACCCAGGCCGGAGGAGACGGCCCCCTAGACCCAGGCCGGAGGAGACGTCCCCCTAGACCCAGGCCGGAGGAGACGTCCCCCTAGACCCAGGCCGGAGGAGACGTCCCCCTAGACCCAGGCCGGAGGAGACGGCCCCCTAGACCCAGGCCGGAAGAGACGGCCCCCTAGACCCAGGCCGGAAGAGACGGCCCCCTAGACCCAGGCCGGAAGAGACGCCCCCCTAGACCCAGGCCCGAGGAGACGGCCCCCTAGACCCAGGCCCGAGGAGACGTCCCCCTAGACCCAGGCCGGAGGAGACGTCCCCCTAGACCCAGGCCGGAGGAGACGTCCCCCTAGACCCAGGCCGGAGGAGACGGCCCCCTAGACCCAGGCCGGAAGAGACGGCCCCCTAGACCCAGGCCGGAAGAGACGGCCCCCTAGACCCAGGCCGGAAGAGACGGCCCCCTAGACCCAGGCCCGAGGAGACGCCCCCCTAGACCCAGGCCCGAAGAGACGGCCCCCTAGACCCAGGCCCGAGGAGACGGCCCCCTAGACCCAGGCCCGAGGAGACGGCCCCCTAGACCCAGGCCCGAGGAGACGGCCCCCTAGACCCAGGCCCGAGGAGACGGCCCCCTAGACCCAGGCCCGAGGAGACGGCCCCCTAGACCCAGGCCCGAGGAGACGGCCCCCTAGACCCAGGCCCGAGGAGACGGCCCCCTAGACCCAGGCCCGAGGAGACGGCCCCCTAGACCCAGGCCCGAGGAGACGGCCCCCTAGACCCAGGCCCGAGGAGACGGCCCCCTAGACCCAGGCCCGAGGAGACGGCCCCCTAGACCCAGGCCCGAGGAGACGGCCCCCTAGACCCAGGCCCGAGGAGACGGCCCCCTAGACCCAGGCCCGAGGAGACGGCCCCCTAGACCCAGGCCCGAGGAGACGGCCCCCTAGACCCAGGCCCGAGGAGACGGCCCCCTAGACCCAGGCCCGAGGAGACGGCCCCCTAGACCCAGGCCCGAGGAGACGGCCCCCTAGACCCAGGCCCGAGGAGACGGCCCCCTAGACCCAGGCCCGAGGAGACGGCCCCCTAGACCCAGGCCCGAGGAGACGGCCCCCTAGACCCAGGCCCGAGGAGACGGCCCCCTAGACCCAGGCCCGAGGAGACGGCCCCCTAGACCCAGGCCCGAGGAGACGGCCCCCTAGACCCAGGCCCGAGGAGACGGCCCCCTAGACCCAGGCCCGAGGAGACGGCCCCCTAGACCCAGGCCCGAGGAGACGGCCCCCTAGACCCAGGCCCGAGGAGACGGCCCCCTAGACCCAGGCCCGAGGAGACGGCCCCCTAGACCCAGGCCCGAGGAGACGGCCCCCTAGACCCAGGCCCGAGGAGACGGCCCCCTAGACCCAGGCCCGAGGAGACGGCCCCCTAGACCCAGGCCCGAGGAGACGGCCCCCTAGACCCAGGCCCGAGGAGACGGCCCCCTAGACCCAGGCCCGAGGAGACGGCCCCCTAGACCCAGGCCCGAGGAGACGGCCCCCTAGACCCAGGCCCGAGGAGACGGCCCCCTAGACCCAGGCCCGAGGAGACGGCCCCCTAGACCCAGGCCCGAGGAGACGGCCCCCTAGACCCAGGCCCGAGGAGACGGCCCCCTAGACCCAGGCCCGAGGAGACGGCCCCCTAGACCCAGGCCCGAGGAGACGGCCCCCTAGACCCAGGCCCGAGGAGACGGCCCCCTAGACCCAGGCCCGAGGAGACGGCCCCCTAGACCCAGGCCCGAGGAGACGGCCCCCTAGACCCAGGCCCGAGGAGACGGCCCCCTAGACCCAGGCCCGAGGAGACGGCCCCCTAGACCCAGGCCCGAGGAGACGGCCCCCTAGACCCAGGCCCGAGGAGACGGCCCCCTAGACCCAGGCCCGAGGAGACGGCCCCCTAGACCCAGGCCCGAGGAGACGGCCCCCTAGACCCAGGCCCGAGGAGACGGCCCCCTAGACCCAGGCCCGAGGAGACGGCCCCCTAGACCCAGGCCCGAGGAGACGGCCCCCTAGACCCAGGCCCGAGGAGACGGCCCCCTAGACCCAGGCCCGAGGAGACGGCCCTCTAGACCCAGGCCCGAGGAGACGGCCCTCTAGACCCAGGCCCGAGGAGACGGCCCTCTAGACCCAGGCCCGAGGAGACGGCCCTCTAGACCCAGGCCCGAGGAGACGGCCCTCTAGACCCAGGCCCGAGGAGACGGCCCTCTAGACCCAGGCCCGAGGAGACGGCCCTCTAGACCCAGGCCCGAGGAGACGGCCCTCTAGACCCAGGCCCGAGGAGACGGCCCTCTAGACCCAGGCCCGAGGAGACGGCCCTCTAGACCCAGGCCCGAGGAGACGGCCCTCTAGACCCAGGCCCGAGGAGACGGCCCTCTAGACCCAGGCCCGAGGAGACGGCCCTCTAGACCCAGGCCCGAGGAGACGGCCCTCTAGACCCAGGCCCGAGGAGACGGCCCTCTAGACCCAGGCCCGAGGAGACGGCCCTCTAGACCCAGGCCCGAGGAGACGGCCCTCTAGACCCAGGCCCGAGGAGACGGCCCTCTAGACCCAGGCCCGAGGAGACGGCCCTCTAGACCCAGGCCCGAGGAGACGGCCCTCTAGACCCAGGCCCGAGGAGACGGCCCTCTAGACCCAGGCCCGAGGAGACGGCCCTCTAGACCCAGGCCCGAGGAGACGGCCCTCTAGACCCAGGCCCGAGGAGACGGCCCTCTAGACCCAGGCCCGAGGAGACGGCCCTCTAGACCCAGGCCCGAGGAGACGGCCCTCTAGACCCAGGCCCGAGGAGACGGCCCTCTAGACCCAGGCCCGAGGAGACGGCCCTCTAGACCCAGGCCCGAGGAGACGGCCCTCTAGACCCAGGCCCGAGGAGACGGCCCTCTAGACCCAGGCCCGAGGAGACGGCCCTCTAGACCCAGGCCCGAGGAGACGGCCCTCTAGACCCAGGCCCGAGGAGACGGCCCTCTAGACCCAGGCCCGAGGAGACGGCCCTCTAGACCCAGGCCCGAGGAGACGGCCCTCTAGACCCAGGCCCGAGGAGACGGCCCTCTAGACCCAGGCCCGAGGAGACGGCCCTCTAGACCCAGGCCCGAGGAGACGGCCCTCTAGACCCAGGCCCGAGGAGACGGCCCTCTAGACCCAGGCCCGAGGAGACGGCCCTCTAGACCCAGGCCCGAGGAGACGGCCCTCTAGACCCAGGCCCGAGGAGACGGCCCTCTAGACCCAGGCCCGAGGAGACGGCCCTCTAGACCCAGGCCCGAGGAGACGGCCCTCTAGACCCAGGCCCGAGGAGACGGCCCTCTAGACCCAGGCCCGAGGAGACGGCCCTCTAGACCCAGGCCCGAGGAGACGGCCCTCTAGACCCAGGCCCGAGGAGACGGCCCTCTAGACCCAGGCCCGAGGAGACGGCCCTCTAGACCCAGGCCCGAGGAGACGGCCCTCTAGACCCAGGCCCGAGGAGACGGCCCTCTAGACCCAGGCCCGAGGAGACGGCCCTCTAGACCCAGGCCCGAGGAGACGGCCCTCTAGACCCAGGCCCGAGGAGACGGCCCTCTAGACCCAGGCCCGAGGAGACGGCCCTCTAGACCCAGGCCCGAGGAGACGGCCCTCTAGACCCAGGCCCGAGGAGACGGCCCTCTAGACCCAGGCCCGAGGAGACGGCCCTCTAGACCCAGGCCCGAGGAGACGGCCCTCTAGACCCAGGCCCGAGGAGACGGCCCTCTAGACCCAGGCCCGAGGAGACGGCCCTCTAGACCCAGGCCCGAGGAGACGGCCCTCTAGACCCAGGCCCGAGGAGACGGCCCTCTAGACCCAGGCCCGAGGAGACGGCCCTCTAGACCCAGGCCCGAGGAGACGGCCCTCTAGACCCAGGCCCGAGGAGACGGCCCTCTAGACCCAGGCCCGAGGAGACGGCCCTCTAGACCCAGGCCCGAGGAGACGGCCCTCTAGACCCAGGCCGGAGGAGACGGCCCTCTAGACCCAGGCCGGAGGAGACGGCCCTCTAGACCCAGGCCGGAGGAGACGGCCCTCTAGACCCAGGCCGGAGGAGACGGCCCTCTAGACCCAGGCCGGAGGAGACGGCCCTCTAGACCCAGGCCGGAGGAGACGGCCCTCTAGACCCAGGCCGGAGGAGACGGCCCTCTAGACCCAGGCCGGAGGAGACGGCCCTCTAGACCCAGGCCGGAGGAGACGGCCCTCTAGACCCAGGCCGGAGGAGACGGCCCTCTAGACCCAGGCCGGAGGAGACGGCCCTCTAGACCCAGGCCGGAGGAGACGGCCCTCTAGACCCAGGCCGGAGGAGACGGCCCTCTAGACCCAGGCCGGAGGAGACGGCCCTCTAGACCCAGGCCGGAGGAGACGGCCCTCTAGACCCAGGCCGGAGGAGACGGCCCTCTAGACCCAGGCCGGAGGAGACGGCCCTCTAGACCCAGGCCGGAGGAGACGGCCCTCTAGACCCAGGCCGGAGGAGACGGCCCTCTAGACCCAGGCCGGAGGAGACGGCCCTCTAGACCCAGGCCGGAGGAGACGGCCCTCTAGACCCAGGCCGGAGGAGACGGCCCTCTAGACCCAGGCCGGAGGAGACGGCCCTCTAGACCCAGGCCGGAGGAGACGGCCCTCTAGACCCAGGCCGGAGGAGACGGCCCTCTAGACCCAGGCCGGAGGAGACGGCCCTCTAGACCCAGGCCGGAGGAGACGGCCCTCTAGACCCAGGCCGGAGGAGACGGCCCTCTAGACCCAGGCCGGAGGAGACGGCCCTCTAGACCCAGGCCGGAGGAGACGGCCCTCTAGACCCAGGCCGGAGGAGACGGCCCTCTAGACCCAGGCCGGAGGAGACGGCCCTCTAGACCCAGGCCGGAGGAGACGGCCCTCTAGACCCAGGCCGGAGGAGACGGCCCTCTAGACCCAGGCCGGAGGAGACGGCCCTCTAGACCCAGGCCGGAGGAGACGGCCCTCTAGACCCAGGCCGGAGGAGACGGCCCTCTAGACCCAGGCCGGAGGAGACGGCCCTCTAGACCCAGGCCGGAGGAGACGGCCCTCTAGACCCAGGCCGGAGGAGACGGCCCTCTAGACCCAGGCCGGAGGAGACGGCCCTCTAGACCCAGGCCGGAGGAGACGGCCCTCTAGACCCAGGCCGGAGGAGACGGCCCTCTAGACCCAGGCCGGAGGAGACGGCCCTCTAGACCCAGGCCGGAGGAGACGGCCCTCTAGACCCAGGCCGGAGGAGACGGCCCTCTAGACCCAGGCCGGAGGAGACGGCCCTCTAGACCCAGGCCGGAGGAGACGGCCCTCTAGACCCAGGCCGGAGGAGACGGCCCTCTAGACCCAGGCCGGAGGAGACGGCCCTCTAGACCCAGGCCGGAGGAGACGGCCCTCTAGACCCAGGCCGGAGGAGACGGCCCTCTAGACCCAGGCCGGAGGAGACGGCCCTCTAGACCCAGGCCGGAGGAGACGGCCCTCTAGACCCAGGCCGGAGGAGACGGCCCTCTAGACCCAGGCCGGAGGAGACGGCCCCCTAGACCCAGGCCGGAGGAGACGGCCCTCTAGACCCAGGCTGGAGATGTCCCCACAGGACACGGCCAGAAAAGAAGCAAATCCAGGTGAAGCTGCTCACACCATCTGATGTATTTGGTTGAACCTAAGTGTTTCCCCCGTGTCTCTGATATTTTTGGCTGATGGCGGGGAGTAGCCCCGTTACTGTAAAGCTCAGTATAGACCAACCCCTTCCACGTCTGTCACAAGCTCGGAGATTCATTATAATCATCCGTGACTATCCTCTAATGTCCACAACCGGCCAAGAGCGATTCTCACCTATCACGCTCCAGTGCAATGAGGTGCGAGAAGCAGCATCATGCTGGACCTGTATTCCCTGTGGAGGCCGTAGCTTCAGGACTGGTGACATGCACTACACATCCCAGCATGCCCTGCACCAATAGGCAGGATCAGAATACTTCCAGCCACCTTACAAGACTCCTTCATCTCTATGTTCTGGGTAAACAATCCCCAAAGTGAAGTAGTAAGTGAAGCGGCTGCCGCATGTCACACCACGCTGCCAATTGTGGAAGGAGGAGACGGAGGAGGACAAGAAGGCACCAGAGCCGTGAATAACCTGCCGCATAAGACACCTCCCCGGAGACCGCCACTATTTATAATACACAGCAATCCAGCGCACGAAAGGTCCTGTCCATCACAAGAGCCATCAAAATCTACACACCCCTCCACACTGACCGGAGTATAGTAACCAGGTACAGAATATAATCTACACACCCCCCCACACTGACCGGAGGATAGTAACCAGGTACAGAATATAATCTACACCCCCCCCCACACTGACCGGAGGATAGTAACCAGGTACAGAATATAATCTACACACCCCTCCACACTGACCGGAGGATAGTAACCAGGTACAGAATATAATCTACACACCCCCCCACACTGACCGGAGGATAGTAACCAGGTACAGAATATAATCTACACTCCCCTCCACACTGACCGGAGGATAGTAACCAGGTACAGAATATAATCTACACACCCCCCCACACTGACCGGAGGATAGTAACCAGGTACTGAATATAATCTACACCCCCCCCCCTCCACACTGACCGGAGGATAGTAACCGGGTACAGAATATAATCTACACACCGCCCCACACTGACCGGAGGATAGTAACCGGGTACAGAATATAATCTACACACCCCCCACACTGACCGGAGGATAGTAACCAGGTACAGAATATAATCTACACACCCCCCACACTGACCGGAGGATAGTAACCGGGTACAGAATATAATCTACACCCCCCCCACACTGACCGGAGGATAGTAACCAGGTACAGAATATAATCTACACCCCCCCCCTCCACACTGACCGGAGGATAGTAACCAGGTACAGAATATAATCTACACGCCCCCCCCCCACACTGACCGGAGGATAGTAACCAGGTACAGAATATAATCTACACACCCCTCCACACTGACCGGAGGATAGTAACCAGGTACAGAATATAATCTACACCCCCCACACTGACCGGAGGATAGTAACCGGGTACAGAATATAATCTACACCCCCCCCCCTCCACACTGACCGGAGTATAGTAACCAGGTACAGAATATAATCTACACACCCCCCCACACTGACCGGAGGATAGTAACCAGGTACAGAATATAATCTACACCCCCCACACTGACCGGAGGATAGTAACCGGGTACAGAATATAATCTACACCCCCCCCCACACTGACCGGAGGATAGTAACCAGGTACAGAATATAATCTACACCCCCCCCCTCCACACTGACCGGAGTATAGTAACCAGGTACAGAATATAATCTACACACCCCTCCACACTGACCGGAGGATAGTAACCAGGTACAGAATATAATCTACACCCCCCCCCACACTGACCGGAGGATAGTAACCGGGTACAGAATATAATCTACACACCGCCCCACACTGACCGGAGGATAGTAACCGGATACAGAATATAATCTACACACCCCCCCACACTGACCGGAGGATAGTAACCAGGTACAGAATATAATCTACACACCCCCCCACAGTGACCGGAGGATAGTAACCAGGTACAGAATATAATCTACACACCCCCCCACACTGACCGGAGGAAAGTAACCAGGTACAGAATATAATCTACACACCCCCCCACACTGACCGGAGGAAAGTAACCAGGTACAGAATATAATCTACACACCCCCCCACACTGACCGGAGGATAGTAACCAGGTACAGAATATAATCTACACACCCCCCCACACTGACCGGAGGAAAGTAACCAGGTACAGAATATAATCTACACACCCCCCCACACTGACCGGAGGAAAGTAACCAGGTACAGAATATAATCTACACACCCCCCACACACTGACCGGAGGATAGTAACCAGGTACAGAATATAATCTACACACCCCCCCACACTGACCGGAGGATAGTAACCAGGTACAGAATATAATCTACACCCCTCCACACTGACCGGAGGATAGTAACCAGGTACAGAATATAATCTACACACCCCCCCACACTGACCGGAGGATAATAACCAGGTACAGAATATAATCTACACCCCCTCCACACTGACCGGAAGATAATAACCATGTACGGAATATAATCTACACACCCCTCCACACTGATCAGAGGATAGTAACCATGTACAGAATATAATCTACACACCCCCCCAGACTGACCGGAGGATAGTAACCAGGTACAGAATATAATCTACACACCCCCCCACACTGACCGGAGGATAATAACCAGGTACAGAATATAATCTACACTCCCCTCCACACTGACCGGAGGATAGTAACCATGTACAGAATATAATCTACACCCCCCCCCCTCCACACTGACCGGAGGATAGTAACCAGGTACAGAATATAATCTACACACCCCTCCACACTGACCGGAGGATAGTAACCAGGTACAGAATATAATCTACACACCCCTCCACACTGACCGGAGGAGAGTAACCAGGTACAGAATATAATCTACACACCCCCCCACACTGACCGGAGGATAGTAACCAGGTACAGAATATAATCTACACACCCCCCCACACTGACCGGAGGATAGTAACCAGGTACAGAATATAATCTACACACCCCCCCACACTGACCGGAGGATAATAACCAGGTACAGAATATAATCTACACTCCCCTCCACACTGACCGGAGGATAGTAACCAGGTACAGAATATAATCTACACACCCCTCCACACTGACCGGAGGAGAGTAACCAGGTACAGAATATAATCTACACACCCCTCCACACTGACCGGAGGATAGTAACCAGGTACAGAATATAATCTACACACCCCTCCACACTGACCGGAGGATAATAACCAGGTACAGAATATAATCTACACCCCCCCCACACTGACCGGAGGATAGTAACCAGGTACAGAATATAATCTACACACCCCCCCACACTGACCGGAGGATAGTAACCAGGTACAGAATATAATCTACACACCCCTCCACACTGACCGGAGGATAGTAACCAGGTACAGAATATAATCTACACACCCCTCCACACTGACCGGAGGATAGTAACCAGGTACAGAATATAATCTACACACCCCCTCTACACTGACCGGAGGATAGTAACCAGGTACAGAATATAATCTACACTCCCCTCCACACTGACCGGAGGATAGTAACCAGGTACAGAATATAATCTACACGCCCCTCCACACTGACCGGAGGATAGTAACCAGGTACAGAATATAATCTACACACCCCCCTCCACACTGACCGGAGGATAGTAACCTGGTACAGAATATAATCTACACACCCCCCACACTGACCGGAGGATAGTAACCAGGTACAGGATATAATCTACACCCCCCCCTCCACACTGACCGGAGGATAGTAACCAGGTACAGAATATAATCTACACACCCCTCCACACTGACCGGAGGATAGTAACCAGGTACAGGATATAATCTACACACCCCTCCACACTGACCGGAGGATAGTAACCAGGTACAGAATATAATCTACACACCCCTCCACACTGACCGGAGGATAGTAACCAGGTACAGAATATAATCTACACACCCCTCCACACTGACCGGAGGATAGTAACCAGGTACAGAATATAATCTACACACCCCTCCACACTGACCGGAGGATAGTAACCAGGTACAGAATATAATCTACACACCCCTCCACACTGACCGGAGGATAGTAACCAGGTACAGAATATAATCTACACGCCCCTCCACACTGACCGGAGGATAGTAACCAGGTACAGAATATAATCTACACGCCCCTCCACACTGACCGGAGGATAGTAACCAGGTACAGAATATAATCTACACGCCCCTCCACACTGACCGGAGGATAGTAACCAGGTACAGAATATAATCTACACACCCCCCACACTGACCGGAGGATAGTAACCAGGTACAGAATATAATCTACACCCCCCCCACACTGACCGGAGGATAGTAACCGGGTACAGAATATAATCTACACACCTCCCCACACTGACCGGAGGATAGTAACCGGGTACAGAATATAATCTACACACCCCTCCACACTGACCGGAGGATAGTAACCAGGTACAGAATATAATCTACACACCCCTCCACACTGACCGGAGGATAGTAACCAGGTACTGAATATAATCTACACACCCCCCCACACTGACCGGAGGATAGTAACCAGGTACAGAATATAATCTACACACCCCTCCACACTGACCGGAGGATAGTAACCAGGTACAGAATATAATCTACACACCCCTCCACACTGACCGGAGGATAGTAACCAGGTACAGAATATAATCTACACACCTCCCCACACTGACCGGAGGATAGTAACCAGGTACAGAATATAATCTACACACCCCCCACACTGACCGGAGGATAGTAACCAGGTACAGAATATAATCTACACCCCCCTCCACACTGACCGGAGGAGAGTAACCGGGTACAGAATATAATCTACACACCCCCCACACTGACCGGAGGAGAGTAACCGGGTACAGAATATAATCTACACACCGCCCCACACTGACCGGAGGATAGTAACCGGGTACAGAATATAATCTACACCCCCCTCCACACTGACCGGAGGATAGTAACCAGGTACAGGATATAATCTACACCCCCCCCCACACTGACCGGAGGATAGTAACCAGGTACAGAATATAATCTACACACCGCCCACACTGACCGGAGGATAGTAACCAGGTACAGAATATAATCTACACACCTCCCCACACTGACCGGAGGATAGTAACCAGGTACAGAATATAATCTACACACCCCCCACACTGACCGGAGGATAGTAACCAGGTACAGAATATAATCTACACACCCCTCCACACTGACCGGAGGATAGTAACCAGGTACAGGATATAATCTACACCCCCCCCCCCACACTGACCGGAGGATAGTAACCAGGTACAGAATATAATCTACACCCCCCCCCCCACAGTGACCGGAGGATAGTAACCAGGTACAGAATATAATCTACACCCCTCCCCACACTGACCGGAGGATAGTAACCAGGTACAGAATATAATCTACACACCGCCCCACACTGACCGGAGGATAGTAACCAGGTACAGAATATAATCTACACACCCCTCCACACTGACCGGAGGATAGTAACCGGGTACAGAATATAATCTACACCCCCCTCCACACTGACCGGAGGATAGTAACCAGGTACAGAATATAATCTACACACCCCCCACACTGACCGGAGGATAGTAACCAGGTACAGAATATAATCTACACACCGCCCCACACTGACCGGAGGATAGTAACCAGGTACAGAATATAATCTACACCCCCCTCCACACTGACCGGAGGATAGTAACCAGGTACAGAATATAATCTACACCCCCCCCTCCACACTGACCGGAGGATAGTAACCAGGTACAGAATATAATCTACACACCGCCCACACTGACCGGAGGATAGTAACCAGGTACAGAATATAATCTACACCCCCCCCTCCACACTGACCGGAGGATAGTAACCAGGTACAGAATATAATCTACACCCCCCCCACACTGACCGGAGGATAGTAACCAGGTACAGAATATAATCTACACCCCCCTCCACACTGACCGGAGGATAGTAACCAGGTACAGAATATAATCTACACACCCCTCCACACTGACCGGAGGATAGTAACCAGGTACAGAATATAATCTACACCCCCCCCTCCACACTGACCGGAGGATAGTAACCAGGTACAGAATATAATCTACACACCCCTCCACACTGACCGGAGGATAGTAACCAGGTACAGAATATAATCTACACACCCCCCCACACTGACCGGAGGATAGTAACCAGGTACAGAATATAATCTACACACCCCTCCACACTGACCGGAGGAGAGTAACCGGGTACAGAATATAATCTACACCCCCCCCTCCACACTGACCGGAGGATAGTAACCAGGTACAGAATATAATCTACACACCGCCCCACACTGACCGGAGGATAGTAACCAGGTACAGAATATAATCTACACACCCCTCCACACTGACCGGAGGATAGTAACCAGGTACAGAATATAATCTACACCCCCCCCCTCCACACTGACCGGAGGATAGTAACCAGGTACAGAATATAATCTACACACCCCCCACACTGACCGGAGGATAGTAACCAGGTACAGAATATAATCTACACCCCCCCCTCCACACTGACCGGAGGATAGTAACCAGGTACAGAATATAATCTACACCCCCCCCTCCACACTGACCGGAGGATAGTAACCAGGTACAGAATATAATCTACACGCCCCCCCCCCCCACTGACCGGAGGATAGTAACCAGGTACTGAATATAATCTACACACCCCTCCACACTGACCGGAGGATAGTAACCAGGTACAGGATATAATCTACACCCCCCCCCCACACTGACTGGAGGATAGTAACCAGGTACAGAATATAATCTACACGCCCCCCCCCCCCACTGACCGGAGGATAGTAACCAGGTACTGAATATAATCTACACACCCTCCACACTGACCGGAGGATAGTAACCAGGTACAGAATATAATCTACACACCCCTCCACACTGACCGGAGGATAGTAACCAGGTATAGAATATAATCTACACGCCCCTCCACACTGACCGGAGGATAGTAACCAGGTACAGAATATAATCTACACCCCCCCCTCCACACTGACCGGAGGATAGTAACCAGGTACAGAATATAATCTACACACCCCCCCACACTGACCGGAGGATAGTAACCAGGTACAGAATATAATCTACACGCCCCTCCACACTGACCGGAGGATAGTAACCAGGTACAGAATATAATCTACACACCCCCCCACACTGACCGGAGGATAGTAACCAGGTACAGAATATAATCTACACCCCCTCCACACTGACCGGAAGATAATAACCATGTACAGAATATAATCTACACACCCCTCCACACTGACCGGAGGATAGTAACCAGGTACAGAATATAATCTACACCCCCTCCACACTGACCGGAGGATAGTAACCAGGTACAGAATATAATCTACACCCCCTCCACACTGACCGGAGGATAGTAACCAGGTACAGAATATAATCTACACCCCCCTCCACACTGACCGGAGGATAGTAACCAGGTACAGAATATAATCTACACACCGCCCCACACTGACCGGAGGATAGTAACCAGGTACAGAATATAATCTACACTCCCCCCACACTGACCGGAGGATAATAACCAGGTACAGGATATAATCTACACCCCCCTCCACACTGACCGGAGGATAGTAACCAGGTACAGAATATAATCTACACACCCCCCACACTGACCGGAGGATAGTAACCAGGTACAGAATATAATCTACACCCCCCCCCCCACACTGACCGGAGGATAGTAACCAGGTACAGAATATAATCTACACACCCCCCCCCCCACACTGACCGGAGGATAGTAACCAGGTACAGAATATAATCTACACCCCCCCCCCCTCCACACTGACCGGAGGATAATAACCAGGTACAGAATATAATCTACACACCCCTCCACACTGACCGGAGGATAGTAACCAGGTACAGAATATAATCTACACCCCCCTCCACACTGACCGGAGGATAATAACCAGGTACAGAATATAATCTACACCCCCCTCCACACTGACCGGAGGATAGTAACCAGGTACAGAATATAATCTACACCCCCCCCCTCCACACTGACCGGAGGATAGTAACCAGGTACAGGATATAATCTACACCCCCCCCCTCCACACTGACCGGAGGATAGTAACCAGGTATAGAATATAATCTACACGCCCCTCCACACTGACCGGAGGATAGTAACCAGGTACAGAATATAATCTACACACCCCCCCACAGTGACCGGAGGATAGTAACCAGGTACAGAATATAATCTACACCCCCCTCCACACTGACCGGAGGATAGTAACCAGGTACAGAATATAATCTACACCCCCCCCCTCCACACTGACCGGAGGATAGTAACCAGGTACAGAATATAATCTACACACCCCCCACACTGACCGGAGGATAGTAACCAGGTACAGAATATAATCTACACCCCCCTCCACACTGACCGGAGGATAGTAACCAGGTACAGAATATAATCTACACCCCCCCCCTCCACACTGACCGGAGGATAGTAACCAGGTACAGAATATAATCTACACACCCCCCACACTGACCGGAGGATAGTAACCAGGTACAGAATATAATCTACACTCCCCTCCACACTGACCGGAGGATAATAACCAGGTACAGAATATAATCTACACCCCCCTCCACACTGACCGGAGGATAATAACCAGGTACAGAATATAATCTACACCCCCCTCCACACTGACCGGAGGATAGTAACCAGGTACAGAATATAATCTACACCCCCCCCCTCCACACTGACCGGAGGATAGTAACCAGGTACAGAATATAATCTACACACCCCCCACACTGACCGGAGGATAGTAACCAGGTACAGAATATAATCTACACCCCCCCCCCCTCCACACTGACCGGAGGATAGTAACCAGGTACAGAATATAATCTACACACCCCTCCACACTGCCCGGAGGATAGTAACCGGGTACAGGATATAATCTACACCCCTCCACACTGACCGGAGGATAGTAACCAGGTACAGAATATAATCTACACCCCTCCCCACACTGACCGGAGGATAGTAACCAGGTACAGAATATAATCTACACACCCCTCCCCACACTGACTGGAGGATAGTAACCAGGTACAGAATATAATCTACACCCCCCCCCCTCCACACTGACCGGAGGATAGTAACCTGGTACAGAATATAATCTACACCCCCCCCCACACTGACCGGAGGATAGTAACCAGGTACAGAATATAATCTACACACCCCTCCACACTGACCGGAGGATAGTAACCAGGTACAGAATATAATCTACACCCCTCCCCACACTGACCGGAGGATAGTAACCAGGTACAGAATATAATCTACACACCCCTCCCCACACTGACTGGAGGATAGTAACCAGGTACAGAATATAATCTACACCCCCCCCCCTCCACACTGACCGGAGGATAGTAACCTGGTACAGAATATAATCTACACCCCCCCCCACACTGACCGGAGGATAGTAACCAGGTACAGAATATAATCTACACACCCCTCCACAGTGACCGGAGGATAGTAACCTGGTACAGAATATAATCTACACTCCCCCCACACTGACCGGAGGATAGTAACCAGGTACAGAATATAATCTACACACCCCTCCACACTGACCGGAGGATAGTAACCAGGTACAGAATATAATCTACACACCCCTCCACAGTGACCGGAGGATAGTAACCAGGTACAGAATATAATCTACACGCCCCCCCCCCCCTCCACACTGACCGGAGGATAGTAACCAGGTACAGAATATAATCTACACACCCCTCCACACTGACCGGAGGATAGTAACCAGGTACAGAATATAATCTACACACCCCTCCACACTGACCGGAGGATAGTAACCAGGTACAGAATATAATCTACACGCCCCCCCCCCCTCCACACTGACCGGAGGATAGTAACCAGGTACAGAATATAATCTACACACCCCTCCACACTGACCGGAGGATAGTAACCGGGTACAGGATATAATCTACACCCCTCCACACTGACCGGAGGATAGTAACCAGGTACAGAATATAATCTACACACCCCTCCACACTGACCGGAGGATAGTAACCAGGTACAGAATATAATCTACACCCCCCCCCTCCACACTGACCGGAGGATAGTAACCAGGTACAGAATATAATCTACACACCCCCCCACACTGACCGGAGGATAGTAACCTGGTACAGAATATAATCTACACCCCCTCCACACTGACCGGAGGATAGTAACCAGGTACAGAATATAATCTACACACCCCTCCACACTGACCGGAGGATAGTAACCGGGTACAGGATATAATCTACACCCCTCCACACTGACCGGAGGATAGTAACCAGGTACAGAATATAATCTACACCCCTCCCCACACTGACCGGAGGATAGTAACCAGGTACAGAATATAATCTACACACCCCTCCCCACACTGACTGGAGGATAGTAACCAGGTACAGAATATAAGCTACACCCCCCCCCTCCACACTGACCGGAGGATAGTAACCTGGTACAGAATATAATCTACACCCCCCCCCACACTGACCGGAGGATAGTAACCAGGTACAGAATATAATCTACACACCCCCCCACACTGACCGGAGGATAGTAACCTGGTACAGAATATAATCTACACTCCCCCCACACTGACCGGAGGATAGTAACCAGGTACAGAATATAATCTACACACCCCTCCACAGTGACCGGAGGATAGTAACCAGGTACAGAATATAATCTACACGCCCCCCCCCCCTCCACACTGACCGGAGGATAGTAACCAGGTACAGAATATAATCTACACACCCCTCCACACTGACCGGAGGATAGTAACCAGGTACAGAATATAATCTACACACCCCTCCACACTGACCGGAGGATAGTAACCAGGTACAGAATATAATCTACACACCCCCCCACACTGACCGGAGGATAGTAACCGGGTACAGAATATAATCTACACACCCCCCCACACTGACCGGAGGATAGTAACCAGGTACAGAATATAATCTACACGCCCCCCCCCCCACACTGACCGGAGGATAGTAACCAGGTACAGAATATAATCTACACCCCCCCCCCCACACTGACCGGAGGATAGTAACCAGGTACAGAATATAATCTACACGCCCCCCCCCCCCACACTGACCGGAGGATAGTAACCTGGTACAGAATATAATCTACACGCCCCCCCCCCCCCACACTGACCGGAGGATAGTAACCAGGTACAGAATATAATCTACACACCCCTCCACACTGACCGGAGGATAGTAACCAGGTACAGAATATAATCTACACGCCCCCCCCCCCCCCTCCACACTGACCGGAGGATAGTAACCAGGTACAGAATATAATCTACACACCCCCCCACACTGACCGGAGGATAGTAACCAGGTACAGAATATAATCTACACTCCCCCCACACTGACCGGAGGATAGTAACCAGGTACAGAATATAATCTACACCCCTCCACACTGACCGGAGGATAGTAACCAGGTACAGAATATAATCTACACCCCCCCCACACTGACCGGAGGATAGTAACCAGGTACAGAATATAATCTACACACCCCCCCCACACTGACCGGAGGATAGTAACCAGGTACAGAATATAATCTACACACCCCCCCACACTGACCGGAGGATAGTAACCAGGTACAGAATATAATCTACACACACCTCTACACTGACCGGAGGATAGTAACCAGGTACAGAATATAATCTACACACCCCCCCCACACTGACCGGAGGATAGTAACCAGGTACAGAATATAATCTACACACCCCCCCACACTGACCGGAGGATAGTAACCAGGTACAGAATATAATCTACACACCCCTCCACACTGACCGGAGGATAGTAACCGGGTACAGAATATAATCTACACACCCCCCCACACTGACCGGAGGATAGTAACCAGGTACAGAATATAATCTACACCCCCCTCCACACTGACCGGAAGATAGTAACCAGGTACAGAATATAATCTACACCCCCTCCACACTGACCGGAGGATAGTAACCAGGTACAGAATATAATCTACACACCCCCCCACACTGACCGGAGGATAGTAACCAGGTACAGAATATAATCTACACACCGCCCCACACTGACCGGAGGATAGTAACCAGGTACAGAATATAATCTACACACCGCCCCACACTGACCGGAGTATAGTAACCAGGTACAGAATATAATCTACACACCCCCCCACAGTGACCGGAGGATAGTAACCAGGTACAGAATATAATCTACACCCCCCTCCACACTGACCGGAGGATAGTAACCAGGTACAGAATATAATCTACACCCCCCTCCACACTGACCGGAAGATAATAACCAGGTACAGAATATAATCTACACACCCCCCCACACTGACCGGAGGATAGTAACCAGGTACAGAATATAATCTACACCCCCCACACACTGACCGGAGGATAGTAACCAGGTACAGAATATAATCTACACCCCCCCCCACACTGACCGGAGGATAGTAACCAGGTACAGAATATAATCTACACACCCCTCCACACTGACCGGAGGATAGTAACCAGGTACTGAATATAATCTACACACCCCCCCACACTGACCGGAGGATAATAACCAGGTACAGAATATAATCTACACCCCCCTCCACACTGACCGGAGGATAGTAACCAGGTACTGAATATAATCTACACGCCCCTCCACACTGACCGGAGGATAGTAACCAGGTACAGAATATAATCTACACACCCCCCCACACTGACCGGAGGATAGTAACCAGGTACAGGGGGGTAAGAGTTGACAGGATCCGTGGCTCTATGGTTCGGTGAGGGTTCACACTCGTGAGGTAACGCTCGGCGCTGCCTCCTCACCACTGACACCCGCACAAAACCCTTTCCCACCTCTGGTCACTCACCTGTATGAGTAGAAGTAGCGCCAACAGCCGCCGTCCAGAGCTCCACACAACACAGCGTCCCATCCCGGGCTCCTGCTATATCCACAGCCCGAGAAATCCCCTCACATCCAGGAACAAGAGAGAGAGAGAGAGCGGTGTCACTTCCTCCCTGCTCCCCGCACACTGACTGACTAATCCCGGCCAGGAATGTCAGGACAGAGGAGGAGGAGGAGGAGGAGGAGGGAGCAGCCTACTAACTATTCCTCTAACCAGCTCCTGAGTAATCCCGGCCAGGACTGTCAGGACAGAGGAGGCGGAGGGACAGGGAGCAGCCTACTAACTAGTCCACTAACCAGCTCCTAACTAATCCAGGCCAGGAATGTCAGGACGGCAGAGGGACAGGGAGCAGCCTACTAACTAGTTCTCTAACCAGATCCTGAGTAATCCCGGCCGGGACTGTAAGGACAGAGGAGGCGGAGGGACAGGGAGAAGCCTACTAACTAGTCCTCTAACCAGCTCCTGAATAATCCCGGCCAGGAATGTCAGGACAGAGGAGGCGGAGGGACAGGGAGCAGCCTACTAACTATTCCTCTAAAGAGCTCCTGAGTAATCCCGGCCAGGACTGTCAGTACAGAGGAGGCGGAGGGACAGGGAGCAGGCTACTAACTAGTCCACTAACCAGCTCCTGACTAATCCAGGCCAGGAATGTCAGGACGGCGGAGGGACAGGGAGCAGCCTACTAACTAGTCCTCTAACCAGCTCCTGACTAATCCAGGCCAGGAATGTCAGGACAGAGGAGGCGGAGGGATAGGGAGCAGCCTACTAACTATTCCTCTCACCAGATCCTGAGTAATCCTGGCCAGGACTGTCAGGACAGAGGAGGAGGAGGAGGAGGTAGAAGCCTACTAACTAGTCGTCTAACTAGCTCCTGACTAATCCCGGCCAGTAATGTCTGGACAGAGGAGGAGGGACGGGAGCAGCCTACTAACTAGTCCTCTAACTAGCTCCTGAGTAATACCGGCCATTAATGTCAGGACAGAGGAGTAGGGACCGGAGCAGCCTACTAACTAGTCCACTAACCAGATCTGGACTAATCCCAGCCAGTAATGTCAGGACAGAGGAGTAGCCTACTAACTAGTCCTCTAACCAGCTCCTTAGTAATACCGGCCATTGATGTCAGGACAGAGGAGGAGGGACGGGAGCAGCCTACTAACTAGTCCACTAACCAGATCTGGACTAATCCCGGCAAGTAATGTCAAGACAGAGGAGAAGGGAGCAGCCTTCTAACTAGTCCTCTAACCAGCTCCTGAGTAATCCCGGCCATTAATGTCAGGACAGAGGAGGAGGGACGGGAGCAGCCTACTAACTAGTCCTCTAACCAGCTCCTAACTAATCCCGGCCAGGACTGTCAGGACAGAGGAGGAGGGAGCAGCCTACTAACTAGTCCTCTAACCAGCTCCTGACTAATCCTGGCCAGTAATGTCAGGACAGAGGAGGAGGGACGGGAGCAGCCTACTAACTAGTCCTCTAACCAGCTCCTAACTAATCCCGGCCAGGACTGTCAGGACAGAGGAGGAGGGAGCAGCCTACTAACTAGTCCTCTAACCAGCTCCTGAGTAATCCCGGCCATTAATGTCAGGACAGAGGAGGAGGGACGGGAGCAGCCTACTAACTAGTCCTCTAACCAGCTCCTAACTAATCCCGGCCAGGACTGTCAGGACAGAGGAGGAGGGAGCAGCCTACTAACTAGTCCTCTAACCAGCTCCTAACTAATCCCGGCCAGGACTGTCAGGACAGAGGAGGAGGGAGCAGCCTACTAACTAGTCCTCTAACCAGGTCCTAACTAATCCTGGCCAGGACTGTCAGGACAGAGGAGGAGAGATGGCAGCAGCCTACTAACTAGTCCTCTAACTAGCTCATGACTATCCCTCGGCCAGTAATGTCAGGAAAGAGGAGGAGGGAGCAGCCTACTAACTAGTCCTTTAACCAGCTCCTGACTAATCCCGCCAGTAATGTCAGGACAGAGGAGGAGGGAACAGCCTACTAACTAGTCCTCTAACTAGCTCCTGACTAATCCCGCCAGTAATGTCAGGACAGAGGAGGAAGGAGCAGCCTACTAACTAGTCCTCTCACCAGCTCCTGACTAACCCCGGCCAGTAATATCAGGACAGAGGGATCAGCCTACTAACTAGTTCTCTAACCAGCTCCTGACTAATCCCGCCAGTAATTTTAGGACAGAGGAGGAAGGAGCAGCCTACTAACTAGTCCTCTAACCAGCTCCTGACTAATCCCGCAAGTAATGTCAGGACAGACGGAGGAGTAGGGGAGCAGCCTACTAACTAGTCCTCTAACTACTCCTGACTAATCTCGGCCAGTAATGTCAGGACAGAGGAGGAGGGAGCAGCCTACTAACTAGTCCTCTAACCAGGTCCTAACTAATCACGGCCAGTAATGTCAGGACAAAAGAAGAGGAGGGAGCAGCCTACTAACTAGTCCTCTAACCAGCTCCTGACTAATCCCGCCAGTAATGTTAGGACAGAGGAGGAGGGAGCAGCCTACTAACTAGTCCTCTAACCAGCTCCTGAGTAATCCCGGCCAGTAATGTCAGGACAGACGGAGGAGGAAGAAGAAGCCTACTAACTAGTCCTCTAACCAGCTCCTTAGTAATCCCGGCCATTAATGTCAGGACAGAGAAGGAAGGACGGGAGCAGCCTACTAACTAGTCCACTAACCAGATCTGGACTAATCCCGGCCAGTAATGTCAGGACAGAGGAAGAGGGAGCAGCCTACTAACTAGTCCTCTAACCAGCTCCTGAGTAATCCCGGCCATTAATGTCAGGACAGAGGAGGAGGGACGGGAGCAGCCTACTAACTAGTCCACTAACCAGATCTGGACTAATCCCGGCCAGTAATGTCAGGACAGAGGGATCAGCCTACTAACTAGTCCTCTAACCAGCTCCTGACTAATCCCACCAGTAATTTTAGGACAGAGGAGGAAGGAGCAGCCTACTAACTAGTCCTCTAACCAGCTCCTGACTAATCCCACCAGTAATGTCAGGACAGACGGAGGAGTAGGGGAGCAGCCTACTAACTAGTCCTCTAACTAGCTCCTGAGTAATACCGGCCAGTAATATCTGGACAGACGGAGGAGGTGGGGAGCAGCCTACTAACTAGTCCTCTAACTAGCTCCTGAGTAATACCGGACAGTAATGTCTGGACAGACGGAGAAGTAGGGGAGCAGCCTACTAACTAGTCCTCTAACCAGGTCCTAACTAATCACGGCCAGTAATGTCAGGACAAAAGAGGAGGAGGGAGCGGCCTACTAACTAGTCCTCTAACCAGCTCCTGAGTAATCCCGGCCATTAATGTCAGGACAGAGGAGGAGGGACGGGAGCAGCCTACTAACTAGTCCACTAACCAGATCTGGACTAATCCCGGCCAGTAATGTCAGGACAGAGGAGGAGGGAGCAGCCTACTAACTAGTCCTTTAACCAGCTCCTGAGTAATCACGCCAGTAATGTCAGGACAGAGGAGGAGGAGGATGAGGGAGCAGCCTACTAACTAGTCCTCTAACCAGCTCCTGAGTAATCCCAGCCAGTAATGTCAGGACAGAGGAGGAGGAGGGAGCAGCCTACTTACTAGTCCTCTAATCAGCTCCTGAGTAATCCCGGCCAGTAATGTCAGGAAAGAGGAGGAGGAGGGAGCAGCCTACTAACTAGTCCTCTAACCAGCTCCTAACTAATCCCGGTCAGGACAGAGGAGGAGGGAGCAGCCTACTAATTAGTCCACTAACCAGCTCCTGAGTAATCCTGGTTAGTAATGTCAGGACAGAGGAGGAGGGAGCAGCCTACTAACTAGTCCACTAACCAGATCTGGACTAATCCCGGCCAGAACTGTCAGGACAGAGGAGGAGGAGGTAGCAGCCTACTAACTAGTCCTCTAAGCAGCTCCTGACTAATTCTGGCCAGTAATGTCAGGACAGAAGAGGAGGAGGGAGCAGCCTACTAACTAGTCCTCTAACCAACTCCTGACTAATCCCGCCAGTAATGTCAGGACAGACGGAGGAGGGAGCAGCCTACTAACTAGTCCTCTCACCAGCTCCTGACTAATCCCGGCCAGTAATGTCAGGACAGAGGGATCAGCCTACTAACTAGTCCTCTAACCAGCTCCTGACTAATCCCGGCCAGTAATGTTAAGACAGAGGAGGAGGGAGCAGCCTACTAACTAGTCCTCTCACCAGCTCCAGATTAATCCCGGCCAGGAATGTCAGGACAAAGGAGGGGGAGGGAAGGAGAGCAGCCTACTAACTAGTCCACTAACCAGCTCCTGAATAATCCCATCTGGGAATGTCAGTATAGAGTAGGAGGGACAGGGATCAGCCTACTAACTAGTCCTCTAACCAGCTACTGACTAATCCCAGCCATTAATGTCAGGACAGAGGGAGCAACCTACTAACTAGTCCTCTAACTACTCCTGAGTAATCCCGGCCATTAATGTCAGGACAGAGGAGGAGGGACGGGAGCAGCCTACTAACTAGTCCACTAACCAGATCTGGACTAATCCCGGCCAGTAATGTCAGGACAGAGGAGGAGGGAGCAGCCTACTAACTAGTCCTCTAACCAGGTCCTAACTAATCCCGGCCAGGACTGTTAGGACAGAGGATAAGGTAGCAGCCTACTAACTAGTCCTCTCACCAGCTCCTGACTAATCCCGGCCAGTAATGTCAGGACAGAGGGATCAGCCTACTAACTAGTCCTCTAACCAGCTCCTGACAAATCCCACCAGTAATTTTAGGACAGAGGAGGAGGGAGCAGCCTACTAACTAGTCCTCTAACCAGCTCCTGAGTAATACCGGCCAGTAATGTCTGGACAGACGGAGGAGTAGGGGATAGGCCTACTAACTAGTCCTCTAACTAGCTCCTGACTAATCCTGCCTGTAATGTTAGGACAGAGGAGGAGGGAGCAGCCTACTAACTAGTCCTCTAAACAGCTCCTGAGTAATCCCGGCCATTAATGTCAGGACAGAGAAGGAGGGACGGGAGCAGCCTACTAACTAGTCCACTAACCAGATCTGGACTAATCCCGGCCAGTAATGTCAGGACAGAGGAGGAGGGAGCAGCCTACTAACTAGTCCTCTAACCAGCTCCTGACTAATCCTGCCTGTAATGTTAGGACAGAGGAGGAGGGAGCAGCCTACTAACTAGTCCTCTAACCAGCTCCTGAGTAATCCCGGCCATTAATGTCAGGACAGAGGAGGAGGAGGGACAGGAGCAGCCTACTAACTAGTCCACTAACCAGATCTGGACTAATCCCGGCCAGTAATGTCAGGACAGAGGAGGAGGAGGGAGCAGCCTACTTACTAGTCCTCTAACCAGCTCCTAACTAATCCCGGCCAGTAATGTCAGGAAAGAGGAGGAGGAGGGAGCGGCCTACTAACTAGTTCTCTCACCAGCTCCTGATTAATCCCGGCCAGGAATGTCAGGACAAAGGAGGGGGAGGGAAGGGGAGCAGCCTACTAACTAGTCCACTAACCAGATCCTGAATAATCCCGGCTGGGAATGTCAGTATAGAGTAGGAGGGACAGGGATCAGCCTACTAACTAGTCACTCTAGCCGGCTCCTGACTAATCCCGGGCATAGTGAAGCGAGGAGCGTGCATGGCTGTTATTACGGTCTCTGCGCCTCGGTCTTTGTACGTTGTGTAATTAGAGCTCCGCACCCGGTCCCGGGTCTACGATCCACGACATCAAAACGGAGTATGAGAAACAGATGGGATGAAGTTGTGCGCGGTCAGCGACAGCAGGGATCTTGTGTACGGAGCTGCAGGTTCATCATTTGTACACTACAGCTGCAGCGGTGGCATGGCCACCTTGTCCGGACTCCAGAATGCCAGGCATGGTCCCAAGTCCCACATCATGGAGCGCTGCGTCTCTAATGAACTGTTCAGAGGTCTATGGGGCTGTAATGGCGGCCATAACAGATAGAACGAAGAATTCGAGTTCTTCACATCCTGACGGAGGAGGCGGCGGGTGGGAACTACTGGGATTTGATTGATTTTGGAGGAATCGTCTATGGGCAGCGGGTGACGGGACATGGTGGCTGGCATGCCGGGTATGTGGTAGAGCCTCTTTTTTTAGATGAGGGTTTATGAGCAGGGCGAGTGCTCCGGCAGCTGTCTGGTGGGCGACATACCCAGACGATGCGCATTGTTATCTCTGCTGGCTCTCTGTGATTTCATCATTACAAGGATCTCTCTACAGCACAGCGGGGGCCCTAATCCCAATTTTAGGGTCATTACTCTCTCCGCAGTCCGGTGCCGTCACCGTCGCCGCACTCATCACATATGACCCTTCATTACTCAGGACGAGACACCTGTTGTTTTCATTGCATTGGGAGAAAATTGCTTTATGGCAGTCAAGGTGAAAAACGTCCGTAACCTTATTAGTGAGCGCCACCTGGCGGCTTCAGGATCTACCCCTCTCCCGGCAGACTATTCACCCCTATATTCCCGCTTACAATCAATGTGACATTGAGAATAAGGGATTTCTGACGGACGCCCTCTGTATGACTTTCTGCAACAGGCGCAAAGATTTCTGCAACAAAGGATCGTCTGCAGGTTTGTGGCCGTCTTTAGTCGCTGACCAGCTAACATTAAGAACAGTGACACCTGCTGGTCATCTCACTCCACCGCCTGCTATATCAGTGGCTGCGCCTCCTCTGTACCTGCAGGTCTTGTGTGTGAGGACAGGTGAGACTTCTCCCCCGGGATCCTGCAGGTGAGGGTGGAAGTCGCTGCACCCCCCCCCCCTTCGCTCCTCCGTCAGGTACAGAGAATGCCAGGAATTTCCCTCTACACCCGTCACTTGTAACGAGATTCTTATTAACCCCGCCGAGCCTGGAATTCGCTGCCCCAGGCCCCGTCCCGCGTGCTGACAGCTTACACCATAAAGTCGCCTGCAGGTACATGTACGATGGAGGCCGATAAGTGATTACAGGTGTCGCCTCATATAACCCGTGATCACGAGACATCCGCTCAGGGTGCAGACAGCGCATGGTGGGAGCCGGACCACGGCGGGATTACAGAGTGCCGTACACAGTCAGGTCCGGGATTATTAGGCCGGTGACACGATCTTCATGATTCGGGTTTTGCGGCCTCCACGTTGGATTTGACATGAAACATCTGAGATACAAATGAAGTTTAGACTTTCAGGTTTAGTTCAAGGGATTGAAGAGAAATGTTTAGGACTTGCCGCCATTTTTCTACACCGGCCGCCTCATCCCAGGGGCTCAGAAGTGATTGGAGAAATGAACATTCCCAGAAATAAAATGGTTTGTAACACTTTGTGTAGAATCCTGTGCAGCAATGACGGCCGGAAGTCTGGACCCCGGGACATCGCCGTTACTGCCGCGTCTTCACTTGTCACCTGTTTGTGGCTCTTTCTGCCCTAAGTTAGATCTTCAGCAGGTCAAATGCTGGATCGGGGTGAGATGCTGGATCGGGGTGAGATGCTGGATCGGGGCGAAATGCTGGATCGGGGTGAGATCTGGTGTCTCGGCCATTGCAGAATATTTCACCTTTTTTCTTATAAATTCCTGGGTCACTTTCGCAGGATATTCTGGGTCATTGTCATCTGTCCTGTGAAGCGACGTCCAATCACCTGCTGCATGTGGTGGAATCTGAGAAGTAAATCTCGGAACACTTCACAATTCATCCGGTGCTTCTGTCTCCAGTCACATCATCAATAAACACTAGTGACCCTGTGCCAGGCAGCCATGCATCCCCATGCCATCACACTGCCCCCGCCGTGCCATCACACCGCCCCCACCGTGCCCTCACACCGCGCCATCACACCGCCTCCACCGTGCCATCACACCGCCCCCACCGTGCCATCACACCGCCTCCACCGTGCCATCACACCGCCTCCACCGTGCCATCACACCGCCCCCACCATGCCATCAGACTGCCCCCACCATGTCATCACACCGCCCCCACCATGCCATCACCCTGCCCCCACCATGTCATCACACCGCCCCCACCATGCCATCATACCGCGCCTTCGCACCGCCCCCTCTATGATCATCCACCACTGTTGTCTTCCGTGGACGTCCAAGCCTTTTGGAGGTCACGTGATCACCAGTGCGCTCTTATTTTTCCAGAATGTACCAGACTGTTGATTTGGCCGCTCCTGACATTTGTGCTTCTCTCTGATGGATTTCTTCGTTTTTTTCAGCCTGACGATGGTCGGTGTCACTTGCATTGAGAGCTCCTCTGACCTCATGTTGTGGGTTCACAGCAACAGCTTCCAAATGCAAATGCCGCACCTGAAATCAACTCCAGACCTCTTACTGCTTAATTGATGATGGAATAATGAGGGAGTAGCCCATGCAGCCCATTAATAGCTTGTGAGATAATTCTCCAATCACCTTTGGTCCCTTCAAAAAGAGGCAGCTCCATATTAAAGAGCTGTAATTCCTAACCCCTTCCTCAGATTAGGATGTGAAGACCCTCAAATTAAAGCTGAGAGTCGGCACTTTAAGCCCAGATTATATAACTGGATATTCAATATGTTCTGGTAAACAGCTAAAATCGCAAAACTTGTGTCACTGTCCAAATATTCTGGACCTAACTGTATATATATATATATAGCCACTGCATGCAGCCGGCATGTTCTCCTGGTTTTCTGCAGGCTCTTCAGTATCCGGCTCACGTGGATCACTTTAATGCGGCTGCAGATGATGTCAGATCTCTCGATCAGCTGCGATCAGGAAGGATCAGGACGGATCAGGAAGGATCAGGAAGGGTTCTCAACCTTTGAAGAACGGGGCAGATTTATTGACCTGGTTGCCCCTCGTTTCTGATTACCGTTATGCCAGAAGTTCGGTGCATTTTGTATTCGCCTCATTTATTATATTTTAGCACCAAAAGGAACAGAGTTGCGACATCTTGGCACGTTGGTTGTAAACGTTGAATACGCGCGTGATTACGGCACGTGTAACATTTAGCCACATTTGTGAAAGCTTACATTTTGATTCATTGTGAATATTTGGCTCAATTTTTAACATGACCTACTTGGTCTAAGCTGAGACCGTCACATAAGATGACATTCTGCGGCCCATTTACTGATGCGCCAAATTTATATACTGCCGTACGCCAAAAGAATAAATCACTCCGAAGTAAGAGCACAGAATAATCACGCTCTAAAAAAGAAAGAAATAGTAAATCTGCCCCAATGTTCCATCTCACTGACAGCAAGCACAGGTATTGAAACTGGTCAGGAACTGTAAAACGAAGGAGAAAATGTCAAGTGCCGGTTTTAAGTTAATTTACGCTGGCGGTAAATGCGCCAAATATATTAAGAGATTCATCTTCAACTGTCCGTGCCAAAGAAATGCAAATATCCGCCCGCAATAACGTACGCCAGTTTCTGAAGTGAACGATGATAAATCTGCCGTTTGCGTGGACGCCACTTCAGCTAACCCCGCCTACTTTTCTCATCACTTTTGAAAGTCGCAAAGTAAAAAGGCGCAAATTTTGGCGAAATTATGGCGTGCACCAAAATGTGCTACTTTTTTACGGTAGAAATCTGACATAAACCTGATTATATTCTCCCCAAAGTCTATTAGGAAGTTGCGGAGCATCTCATTGTGCAGTGACGAAGCTTCATTTACATAGGACTGCAGATGCCTTGACTTGAGCAGTGGTCACTCTGGACCTTCTATACTGCAGAAGGAACAGGTGGAGGACGGCGCCACCTCACTGCGCGGGAGAAGATCCAAACACGGGTATCCTACATCTTGCTGACATCACTACTGACATCACTGCTGACATCACTGCCATTTACAATGTTGGCGGCTAACCAATCACCACCCTCCATAGACGTGAAACCATTGGGGACCCTTCGTGGTCTCACCCCTGATGTTTCCTTGTGAGCCTCAGATGTTCTTGGCAGATTTGGATCTACCGCCCCCTGGAGTGCTGGTCCTGTTAACCCCTCACAGACTTGGATCTACACGGACTTCTTCCCCTGGGCCCCGGCTTCTCAGCTCCAACACCCTCACAGACAGGTTTTCCGAGGACTCGTCACCTGATGGCGGCTCTTCTCAGGTGGCTTGGTCCCCAGTGAATGGTGCTAGTCCTCGGTAGGGACACCGGCACTGATTCTCCTTTCTATGGCCTCCGCTATCAGAGCTGGGATTAGTGGTTTCTTTGATGATGGAATAAAAGCCTCTTCAGTGGTTGAAAGAGTTTGAGGAGAAGCAGGAACACACATCGAATAATCAGCAAGTGCCATCTCAAGGAGAACAAGGAGTGAGGACCTGATGAAAGCATTTCCTGCTCTATGGAAGAGATGCGATGCTATCTGGACTAAACCGAGTCCTTCCCATGGGGGACATGACTGACCGTGTGATGTCTGAGGGACCGAGTGATGTCTGAGGGACCGGGTCATGTCTGAGAGACCGGGTCATGTCTGAGAGACCGGGTCATGTCTGAGGGACCGGGTCATGTCTGAGGGACCGGGTCATGTCTGAGAGACCGGGTCATGTCTGAGGGACCGGGTCATGTCTGAGAGACTGGGTGATGTCTGAGGGATCGCGTCATGTCTGAGGGGCCGGGTCATGTCTGAGAGACTGGGTGATGTCTGAGGGATCGCGTCATGTCTGAGGGGCCGGGTCATGTCTGAGAGACTGGGTGATGTCTGAGGGATCGCGTCATGTCTGAGGGGCCGGGTCATGTCTGAGAGACCGGGTGATGTCTGAGGGATCGCGTCATGTCTGAGGGGCCGGGTCATATCTGAGGGGCCGGGTCATGTCTGAGAGACCGGGTCATGTCTGAGGGACCGGGTCATGTCTGAGGGACCGGGTCATGTCTGAGGGGCCGGGTCATGTCTGAGGGGCCGGGTCATGTCTGAGGGGCCGGGTCATGTCTGAGGGGCCGGGTCATGTCTGAGGGGCCGGGTCATGTCTGAGGGGCCGGGTCATGTCTGAGGGGCCGGGTCATGTCTGAGAGACCGGGTCATGTCTGAGAGACCGGGTAATAAGGAGAAACTTCAGTCCCTTTTTCTGTAGGTGTCAATTTCAGCGTAACCATGGAAGGTGAGGTCAATGTTCTCTCCGCCCGCCTGGACATTTCTATTCGATCACTCAGCCTGAATACTGGGGGTATATAGAATAGTCCTGGGCGAGGACACGCATGACATATAGGAGGCTCCTGCAGCTTCTATGGGGGTCAGTGAAAAAAGGGGGAAAAATAAATCTGGTCCTGTCGCCTTCTCTATGGACTGTGTGAACCTGCGCAGGGCTCCACTATCCGCAATCACAGCGACATTACCAGAGGGTCTGACATCTCCCCCCTACAAGGGGCAACAAGCACCGGGTCATCCAAAGTGTGATAACATGAAGGAGCCCCACCGCCCTACCCAAGAGATATACTGTATGGTGGCAGAGAGAAGAGGCGGGCAACATTCCCCGGGGGCCTTCCCACAACCCCCCCGCCATGCAGCCCGACCATGGGTCACCACAGAAGACGTCACCGCCTGTTCTAAAAGGAAATGACAGGGCAGAGGACTCAGATATAGATGTGGGGACGCAGGCTTTATATCTCACCTCTGTCCTACACACTGGACCACGTAATCACATCACTACATACTACAGAAACAGCTAGTTGTCACAGCCCCGCCCCCTGTTACTGAGAGGATGCCAAAGCCCCGCCCCCTGTTACTGACATCACTGATATCACTGGTGGGAGCCGGACCACGGCGGGATTACAGAGTGCCGTACACAGTCAGGTCCGGGATTATCTGGACAGTCACACGATCTTCATGATTCGGGTTTTGTGGTCTCCACATTGGATTTGACATGAAACATCTGAGATACAAATGAAGTTTAGACTTTCAGGTTTAGTTCAAGGGATTGAAGAGAAATGTTTAGGACTTGCCGCCATTTTTCTACACCGGCCGCCTCATCCCAGGGGCTCAGAAGTGATTGGACAATTGAACATTCCCAGAAATAAAATGGTTTTTAACACTTTGTGTAGAATCCTGTGCAGCAATAACGGCCGGAAGTCTGGACCCCGGGACATCGCCGTTACTGCCGCGTCTTCACTTGTCACCTGTTTGTGGCTCTTTCTGCCCTAAGTTAGATCTTCAGCAGGTCAAATGCTGGATCAGGGTGAAATGCTGGACCGGGGTGAGATCTGGTGTCTCGGCCATTGTAGAATATTCCACTTCTTTCCTTATAAATTCCTGGGTCACTTTCGCAGGATGTTTTGGGTCATTGTCATCTGTCCTGTGAAGCGACGACCAATCACCTGCTGCATGTGGTGGAATCTGAGAAGTAAATCTCGGAACACTTCACAATTCATCGGATGCTTCTGTCTCCAGTCACATCATCAATAAACACTAGTGACCCTGTGCCAGGCAGCCATGCATGACCATGCCACCACACCGCCTCCACCGTGCCATCACACCGCCCCCACCATGCCATCACCCTGCCCCCACTATGCCATCAGACTGCCCCCACCATGTCATCACACCGCCCCCACCATGCCATCATACCGCGCCTACGCACCGCCCCCTCTATGATCATCCACCCCTGTTGTCTTCCGTGGACGTCCAGGCCTTTTGGAGGTCACGTGATCACCAGTGCGCTCTTCATTTTCCAGAATGTACCAGACTGTTGATTTGGCCGCTCCTGACATTTGTGCTTCTCTCTGATGGATTTCTTCGTTTTTTTCAGCCTAACGATGGTCGGTGTCACTTGCATTGAGAGCTCCTCTGACCTCATGTTGTGGGTTCACAGCAACAGCTTCCAAATGCAAATGCCGCACCTGAAATCAACTCCAGACCTTTTACTGCTTAATTGATGATGGAATAACGAGGGAATAGCCCATGCAGCCCATTAATAGCTTGTGAGATAATTCTCCAATCACCTTTGGTCCCTTGAAAAAGAGGCAGCTCCATATTAAAGAGATGTAATTCCTAACCCCTTCCTCAAATTAGGATGTGAAGACCCTCAAATTAAAGCTGAGAGTCTGCACTTTAAGCCCAGATTATATAACTGGATATTCAATATGTTCTGGTAAACAGCTAAAATGCCAAAACTTGTGTCACTGTCCAAATACTTCTGGACATAACTGTATATATATATATATAGCCACTGCATGCAGCCGGCATGTTCTCCTGGGTTCTCCTGGTTTTCTGCAGGCTCTTCAGTATCCGGCTCACGTGGATCACTTTAATACGGCTGCAGATGATGTCATATCTCTCGATCAGCTGCGATCAGGACGGATCAGGACGGGGCAGATTTATTGACCTGGTTGCCCCTCGTTTCTGATTACCGTTATGCCAGAAGTTCGGTGCATTTTGTATTCGCCTCATTTATTATATTTTAGCACCAAAAGGAACAGAGTTGCGACATCTTGGCACGTTGGTTGTAAACGTTGAATACGCGCGTGATTACGGCACGTGTAACATTTAGCCACATTTGTGAAAGCTTACATTTTGATTCATTGTGAATATTTGGCTCAATTTTTAACATGACCTACTTGGTCTAAGCTGAGACCGTCACATAAGATGACATTCTGCGGCCCATTTACTGATGCGCCAAATTTATATACTGCCGTACGCCAAAAGAATAAATCACTCCGAAGTAAGAGCACAGAATAATCACGCTCTAAAAAAGAAAGAAATAGTAAATCTGCCCCAATGTTCCATCTCACTGACAGCAAGCACAGGTATTGAAACTGGTCAGGAACTGTAAAACGAAGGAGAAAATGTCAAGTGCCGGTTTTAAGTTAATTTACGCTGGCGGTAAATGCGCCAAATATATTAAGAGATTCATCTTCAACTGTCCGTGCCAAAGAAATGCAAATATCCGCCCGCAATAACGTACGCCAGTTTCTGAAGTGAACGATGATAAATCTGCCGTTTCCGTGGACGCCACTTCAGCTAACCCCGCCTACTTTTCTCATCACTTTTGAAAGTCACAAAGTAAAAAGGCGCAAATTTTGGCGAAATTATGGCGTGCACCAAAATGTGCTACTTTTTTACGTTAGAAATCCGACATAAACCTGATTATATTTCCCCCAAAGTCTATTAAGAAGTTGCGGAGCTTCTCATTGTGCAGTGACGAAGCTTCATTTACATAGGACTGCACCGGCCCCATAATCTGGGCCTATATCGGCCATCGCTGCTGCTCCAGGAGCTTCCTGTGTCATGGCTGGCGGTGGGGGCCCGACAGCATCCGGCGCTCCTCATGGTTTCTCACCGTCAGTATCCATTAGGGACAGAGTCCCCCAGACGACTTTGGGCAGATGCCTTGACTTGAGCAGTGGTCACTCTGGACCTTCTATACTGCAGAAGGAACAGGTAGAGGACAGCGCCACCTCACTGCGCGGGAGAAGATCCAAACACGGGTATCCTACATCTTGCTGACATCACTGCTGACATCACTGCCATTTACAATGTTGGCGGCTAACCAATCACCACCCTCCATAGACGTGAAACCATTGGGGTCCCCTCGTGGTCTCACCCCTGAGGTTTCCTTGTGAGCCTCAGATGTTCTTGGCAGATTTGGATCTACCGCCCCCTGGAGTGCTGGTCCTGTAAACCCCTCACAGACTTGGATCTACACGGACTTCTTCCCCTGGGCCCCGGCTTCTCAGCTCCAACACCCGCACAGACAGGTTTTCCGAGGACTCGTCACCTGATGGCGGCTCTTCTCAGGTGGCTTGGTCACCAGTGAATGGTGCTAGTCCTCGGTAGGGACACCGGCACTGATTCTCCTTTCTATGGCCTCCGCTATCAGAGCTGGGATTAGTGGTTTCTTTGATGATGGAATAAAAGCCTCTTCAGTGGTTGAAAGAGTTTGAGGAGAAGCAGGAACACACATCGAATAATCAGCAAGTGCCATCTCAAGGAGAACAAGGAGTGAGGACCTGATGAAAGCATTTCCTGCTCTATGGAAGAGATGCGATGCTATCTGGACTAAACCGAGTCCTTCCCATGGGGGACATGACTGACCGTGTGATGTCTGAGGGACCGAGTGAGGTCTGAGGGACCGGGTCATGTCTGAGGGACCGGGTCATGTCTGAGGGACCAGGTGATTTCTGAGGGACCGGGTCATGTCTGAGGGACCGGGTCATGTCTGAGAGACCGAGTCATGTCTGAGAGACCGGGTCATGTCTGAGGGACCGGGTCATGTCTGAGAGACCGGGTCATGTCTGAGGGACCGGGTCATGTCTGAGAGACTGGGTGATGTCTGAGGGATCGAGTCATGTCTGAGGGGCCGGGTCATGTCTGAGAGACCGGGTGATGTCTGAGGGATCGCGTCATGTCTGAGGGACCGGGTCATGTCTGAGAGACCGAGTCATGTCTGAGAGACCGGGTCATGTCTGAGGGACCGGGTCATGTCTGAGAGACTGGGTGATGTCTGAGGGATCGCGTCATGTCTGAGGGGCCGGGTCATGTCTGAGAGACCGGGTGATGTCTGAGGGATCGCGTCATGTCTGAGGGGCCGGGTCATGTCTGAGAGACCGGGTGATGTCTGAGGGATCGCGTCATGTCTGAGGGGCCGGGTCATGTCTGAGAGACCGGGTCATGTCTGAGGGACCGGGTCATGTCTGAGGGACCGGGTCATGTCTGAGAGACCGGGTGATGTCTGAGGGACCGGGTCATGTCTGAGGGGCCGGGTCATGTCTGAGGGACCGGGTCATGTCTGAGAGACCGGGTCATGTCTGAGAGACCGGGTAATAAGGAGAAACTTCAGTCCCTTTTTCTGTAGGTGTCAATTTCAGCGTAACCATGGAAGGTGAGGTCAATGTTCTCTCCGCCCGCCTGGACATTTCTATTCGATCACTCAGCCTGAATACTGGGGGTATATAGAATAGTCCTGGGCGAGGACACGCATGACATATAGGAGGCTCCTGCAGCTTCTATGGGGGTCAGTGAAAAAAGGGGGAAAAATAAATCTGGTCCTGTCGCCTTCTCTATGGACTGTGTGAACCTGCGCAGGGCTCCACTATCCGCAATCACAGCGACATTACCAGAGGGTCTGACATCTCCCCCCTACAAGGGGCAACAAGCACCGGGTCATCCAAAGTGTGATAACATGAAGGAGCCCCACCGCCCTACCCAAGAGATATACTGTATGGTGGCAGAGAGAAGAGGCGGGCAACACTCCCCGGGGGCCTTCCCACAACCCCCCCGCCATGCAGCCCGACCATGGGTCACCACAGAAGACGTCACCGCCTGTTCTAAAAGGAAATGACAGGGCAGAGGACTCAGATATAGATGTGGGGACGCAGGCTTTATATCTCACTTCTGTCCTACACACTGGACCACGTAATCACATCACTACATACTACAGAAACAGCTAGTTGTCACAGCCCCGCCCCCTGTTACTGAGAGGATGCCAAAGCCCCGCCCCCTGTTACTGACATCACTGATATCACTGGTGGGAGCCGGACCACGGCGGGATTACAGAGTGCCGTACACAGTCAGGTCCGGGATTATCTGGACAGTCACACGATCTTCATGATTCGGGTTTTGTGGTCTCCACATTGGATTTGACATGAAACATCTGAGATACAAATGAAGTTTAGACTTTCAGGTTTAGTTCAAGGGATTGAAGAGAAATGTTTAGGACTTGCCGCCATTTTTCTACACCGGCCGCCTCATCCCAGGGGCTCAGAAGTGATTGGACAATTGAACATTCCCAGAAATAAAATGGTTTTTAACACTTTGTGTAGAATCCTGTGCAGCAATGACGGCCGGAAGTCTGGACCCCGGGACATCGCCGTTACTGCCGCGTCTTCACTTGTCGCCTGTTTGTGGCTCTTTCTGCCCTAAGTTAGATCTTCAGCAGGTCAAATGCTGGATCAGGGTGAAATGCTGGACCGGGGTGAGATCTGGTGTCTCGGCCATTGTAGAATATTCCACTTCTTTCCTTATAAATTCCTGGGTCACTTTCGCAGGATGTTTTGGGTCATTGTCATCTGTCCTGTGAAGCGACGACCAATCACCTGCTGCATGTGGTGGAATCTGAGAAGTAAATCTCGGAACACTTCACAATTCATCGGATGCTTCTGTCTCCAGTCACATCATCAATAAACACTAGTGACCCTGTGCCAGGCAGCCATGCATGACCATGCCACCACACCGCCTCCACCGTGCCATCACACCGCCCCCACCATGCCATCACCCTGCCCCCACTATGCCATCAGACTGCCCCCACCATGTCATCACACCGCCCCCACCATGCCATCATACCGCGCCTACGCACCGCCCCCTCTATGATCATCCACCCCTGTTGTCTTCCGTGGACGTCCAGGCCTTTTGGAGGTCACGTGATCACCAGTGCGCTCTTCATTTTCCAGAATGTACCAGACTGTTGATTTGGCCGCTCCTGACATTTGTGCTTCTCTCTGATGGATTTCTTCGTTTTTTTCAGCCTAACGATGGTCGGTGTCACTTGCATTGAGAGCTCCTCTGACCTCATGTTGTGGGTTCACAGCAACAGCTTCCAAATGCAAATGCCGCACCTGAAATCAACTCCAGACCTTTTACTGCTTAATTGATGATGGAATAACGAGGGAATAGCCCATGCAGCCCATTAATAGCTTGTGAGATAATTCTCCAATCACCTTTGGTCCCTTGAAAAAGAGGCAGCTCCATATTAAAGAGATGTAATTCCTAACCCCTTCCTCAAATTAGGATGTGAAGACCCTCAAATTAAAGCTGAGAGTCTGCACTTTAAGCCCAGATTATATAACTGGATATTCAATATGTTCTGGTAAACAGCTAAAATGCCAAAACTTGTGTCACTGTCCAAATACTTCTGGACATAACTGTATATATATATATATATAGCCACTGCATGCAGCCGGCATGTTCTCCTGGGTTCTCCTGGTTTTCTGCAGGCTCTTCAGTATCCGGCTCACGTGGATCACTTTAATACGGCTGCAGATGATGTCATATCTCTCGATCAGCTGCGATCAGGACGGATCAGGACGGGGCAGATTTATTGACCTGGTTGCCCCTCGTTTCTGATTACCGTTATGCCAGAAGTTCGGTGCATTTTGTATTCGCCTCATTTATTATATTTTAGCACCAAAAGGAACAGAGTTGCGACATCTTGGCACGTTGGTTGTAAACGTTGAATACGCGCGTGATTACGGCACGTGTAACATTTAGCCACATTTGTGAAAGCTTAAATTTTGATTCATTGTGAATATTTGGCTCAATTTTTAACATGACCTACTTGGTCTAAGCTGAGACCGTCACATAAGATGACATTCTGCGGCCCATTTACTGATGCGCCAAATTTATATACTGCCGTACGCCAAAAGAATAAATCACTCAGAAGTAAGAGCACAGAATAATCACGCTCTAAAAAAGAAAGAAATAGTAAATCTGCCCCAATGTTCCATCTCACTGACAGCAAGCACAGGTATTGAAACTGGTCAGGAACTGTAAAACGAAGGAGAAAATGTCAAGTGCCGGTTTTAAGTTAATTTACGCTGGCGGTAAATGCGCCAAATATATTAAGAGATTCATCTTCAACTGTCCGTGCCAAAGAAATGCAAATATTCGCCCGCAATAACGTACGCCAGTTTCTGAAGTGAACGATGATAAATCTGCCGTTTCCGTGGACGCCACTTCAGCTAACCCCGCCTACTTTTCTCATCACTTTTGAAAGTCACAAAGTAAAAAGGCGCAAATTTTGGCGAAATTATGGCGTGCACCAAAATGTGCTACTTTTTTACGTTAGAAATCCGACATAAACCTGATTATATTTCCCCCAAAGTCTATTAGGAAGTTGCGGAGCTTCTCATTGTGCAGTGACGAAGCTTCATTTACATAGGACTGCACCGGCCCCATAATCTGGGCCTATATCGGCCATCGCTGCTGCTCCAGGAGCTTCCTGTGTCATGGCTGGCGGTGGGGGCCCGACAGCATCCGGCGCTCCTCATGGTTTCTCACCGTCAGTATCCATTAGGGACGGAGTCCCCCAGACGACTTTGGGCAGATGCCTTGACTTGAGCAGTGGTCACTCTGGACCTTCTATACTGCAGAAGGAACAGGTAGAGGACAGCGCCACCTCACTGCGCGGGAGAAGATCCAAACATGGGTATCCTACATCTTGCTGACATCACTGCTGACATCACTGCCATTTACAATGTTGGCGGCTAACCAATCACCACCCTCCATAGACGTGAAACCATTGGGGTCCCCTCGTGGTCTCACCCCTGAGGTTTCCTTGTGAGCCTCAGATGTTCTTGGCAGATTTGGATCTACCGCCCCCTGGAGTGCTGGTCCTGTAAACCCCTCACAGACTTGGATCTACACGGACTTCTTCCCCTGGGCCCCGGCTTCTCAGCTCCAACACCCGCACAGACAGGTTTTCCGAGGACTCGTCACCTGATGGCGGCTCTTCTCAGGTGGCTTGGTCCCCAGTGAATGGTGCTAGTCCTCGGTAGGGACACCGGCAGGGATTCTCCTTTCTATGGCCTCCGCTATCAGAGCTGGGATTAGTGGTTTCTTTGATGATGGAATAAAAGCCTCTTCAGTGGTTGAAAGAGTTTGAGGAGAAGCAGGAACACACATCGAATAATCAGCAAGTGCCATCTCAAGGAGAACAAGGAGTGAGGACCTGATGAAAGCATTTCCTGCTCTATGGAAGAGACGCGATGCTATCTGGACTAAACCGAGTCCTTCCCATGGGGGACATGACTGACCGTGTGATGTCTGAGGGACCGGGTCATGTCTGAGGGACCGGGTCATGTCTGAGGGATCGGGTCATGTCTGAGGGACCGTGTCATGTCTGAGGGACCGGGTCATGTCTGAGGGACCGGGTCATGTCTGAGGGACCGGGTCATGTCTGAGGGACCGGGTCATGTCTGAGGGGCCGGGTCATGTCTGAGGGGCCGGGTCATGTCTGAGGGGCCGGGTCATGTCTGAGGGGCCGGGTCATGTCTGAGGGACCGGGTCATGTCTGAGGGACCGGGTCATGTCTGAGGGACCGGGTCATGTCTGAGGGACCGGGTCATGTCTGAGAGACCGGGTCATGTCTGAGAGACCGGGTCATGTCTGAGGGACCGGGTCATGTCTGAGAGACTGGGTGATGTCTGAGGGATCGCGTCATGTCTGAGGGGCCGGGTCATGTCTGAGAGACCGGGTGATGTCTGAGGGATCGCGTCATGTCTGAGGGGCCGGGTCATGTCTGAGAGACCGGGTGATGTCTGAGGGACCGTGTCATGTCTGAGGGACCGGGTCATGTCTGAGGGACCGGGTCATGTCTGAGGGACCGGGTCATGTCTGAGGGACCGGGTCATGTCTGAGGGACCGGGTCATGTCTGAGGGGCCGGGTCATGTCTGAGGGGCCGGGTCATGTCTGAGGGGCCGGGTCATGTCTGAGGGGCCGGGTCATGTCTGAGGGACCGGGTCATGTCTGAGGGACCGGGTCATGTCTGAGGGACCGGGTCATGTCTGAGGGACCGGGTCATGTCTGAGAGACCGGGTCATGTCTGAGAGACCGGGTCATGTCTGAGGGACCGGGTCATGTCTGAGAGACTGGGTGATGTCTGAGGGATCGCGTCATGTCTGAGGGGCCGGGTCATGTCTGAGAGACCGGGTGATGTCTGAGGGATCGCGTCATGTCTGAGGGGCCGGGTCATGTCTGAGAGACCGGGTGATGTCTGAGGGATCGCGTCATGTCTGAGAGACCGGGTGATGTCTGAGGGATCGGGTCATGTCTGAGAGACCGGGTCATGTCTGAGGGACCGGGTCATGTCTGAGAGACCGGGTCATGTCTGAGGGACCGGGTCATGTCTGAGGGGCCGGGTCATGTCTGAGGGGCCGGGTCATGTCTGAGGGGCCGGGTCATGTCTGAGGGGCCGGGTCATGTCTGAGAGACCGGGTCATGTCTGAGAGACCGGGTAATAAGGAGAAACTTCAGTCCCTTTTTCTGTAGGTGTCAATTTCAGCGTAACCATGGAAGGTGAGGTCAATGTTCTCTCCGCCCGGCTGGACATTTCTATTCGATCACTCAGCCTGAATACTGGGGGTATATAGAATAGTCCTGGGCGAGGACACGCATGACATATAGGAGGCTCCTGCAGCTTCTATGGGGGTCAGTGAAAAAAGGGGGAAAAATAAATCTGGTCCTGTCGCCTTCTCTATGGACTGTGTGAACCTGCGCAGGGCTCCACTATCCGCAATCACAGCGACATTACCAGAGGGTCTGACATCTCCCCCCTACAAGGGGCAACAAGCACCGGGTCATCCAAAGTGTGATAACATGAAGGAGCCCCACCGCCCTACCCAAGAGATATACTGTATGGTGGCAGAGAGAAGAGGCGGGCAACACTCCCCGGGGGCCTTCCCACAACCCCCCCGCCATGCAGCCCGACCATGGGTCACCACAGAAGACGTCACCGCCTGTTCTCAGAGGAAATGACAGGGCAGAGGACTCAGATATAGATGTGGGGACGCAGGCTTTATATCTCACCTCTGTCCTACACACTGGACCACGTAATCACATCACTACATACTACAGAAACAGCTAGTTGTCACAGCCCCGCCCCCTGTTACTGAGAGGATGCCAAAGCCCCGCCCCCTGTTACTGACATCACTGATATATAATATAATTACATTGTGATCAGACATGAGATCCACACATCTTATATACAGTAACAGCTATTCATCTATTACTACTGACAACCAGCCTGTATATCATGTGTGAGAGGTTGTCACAGCCCCGCCCCCTGTTACTGACATCACTGATATATAATATAATTACATGTGATCAGACATGAGATCCACACATCTTATATACAGTCACAGCTATTCATCTATTACTACTGACAACCAGCCTGTATACCATGTGTGAGGGGTTGTCACAGCCCCGCCCCCTGTTACTGACATCACTGATATATAATATAATTACACTGTGATCAGACATGAGATCCACACATCTTATATACAGTAACAGCTATTCATCTATTACTACTGACAACCAGCCTGTATATCATGTGTGAGAGGTTGTCACAGCCCCGCCCCCTGTTACTGACATCACTGATATATAATATAATTACATTGTGATCAGACATGAGATCCACACATCTTATATACAGTAACAGCTATTCATCTATTACTACTGACAACCAGCCTGTATATCATGTGTGAGAGGTTGTCACAGCTCCGCCCCCTGTTACTGACATCACTGATATATAATATAATTACACTGTGATCAGACATGAGATCCACACATCTTATATACAGTAACAGCTATTCATCTATTACTACTGACAACCAGCCTGTATATCATGTGTGAGAGGTTGTCACAGCCCCGCCCCCTGTTACTGACATCACTGATATATAATATAATTACATTGTGATCAGACATGAGATCCACACATCTTATATACAGTAACAGCTATTCATCTATTACTACTGACAACCAGCCCGTATATCATGTGTGAGAGGTTGTCAGAGCCCCGCCCCCTGTTACTGACATCACTGATATATAATATAATTACACTGTGATCAGACATGAGATCCACACATCTTATATACAGTAACAGCTATTCATCTATTACTACTGACAACCAGCCTGTATATCATGTGTGAGAGGTTGTCACAGCCCCGCCCCCTGTTACTGACATCACTGATATATAATATAATTACATTGTGATCAGACATGAGATCCACACATCTTATATACAGTAACAGCTATTCATCTATTACTACTGACAACCAGCCTGTATATCATGTGTGAGAGGTTGTCACAGCCCCGCCCCCTGTTACTGACATCACTGATATATAATATAATTACATGTGATCAGACATGAGATCCACACATCTTATATACAGTAACAGCTATTCATCTATTACTACTGACAACCAGCCTGTATATCATGTGTGAGAGGTTGTCACAGCTCCGCCCCCTGTTACTGACATCACTGATATATAATATATTGCTGCATCCAGAGAACCTGCAGGACCCAGCACAGGAAGGGTTAGATGAGGCTGTGCCCCAGACACTGAATAATGCTGCAGGTGCTCCAAATCCTGAGAGTAAAGAGTTAATGGTTCCCTCACCTGATACCTGTGATTGAGGCTGCTCGGCCCAGGTCAGAGATTGCAGCCAGTAATGTCCTCACCTGTGAGGGTCGTCCACACGGAACAGGAGAGCGGCGTGGTTTGCGTACAGAAGATATTCATTGTAATTCAGTAGCAGTGAAGTGCGCGCCGCCGACAAACGTCACCCAGAAATTCACCTGCGGGGCGTCATTTTATTTCCACAGCGCGTCAATCATTGCTGCGGTAAGTGGAGTTATATCCTGCGGTTTTCTGATTGAGGCCGGGTTCACACTAGCGTGTTCGGTGCGTAAACGACGGAACGTATTTCGGCCGCAAGTCTCGGACTGAACACACTGCAGGGAGCCGGGCTCCTAGTATCATAGTTATGTACGACTCCAGGAGTCACTGCCTCACTGCGGGACAACTGTCCCATACTGTAATCATGTTTTCAGTACGGGACAGTAGTTCCACGGAGAGGCAGGGACTCCTAGCATCGTACATAACTATGATACTAGGGGCCCGGCTCCCTGCAGTGTGTTCGGTCCGGGACTTGCGGCCGAAATACGTTCCGTCCATTACAGACCGAACACGCTAGTGTGAACCCAGCCATACAGCGGGGGTGGAAATGACATCACCGGGGAGAAGAGATGACATCACAGGGAGAAGAGATGACATCACGGGGAGAAGAGATCTCCCCGTCACATGGCCCTTGTAACGACGCACCAAAAAAATGCAACAAAAATCCCCCCTATTTTCTGTAGTAAAAAACCCCTGAGACGTTGCGGATTTTCTGCTGGTTGATGTAAATGCTGTAGAAATTTCCCCCAACAGACCCTGGAGACAACATGGAGGTCCCCGAGGAGAGGGCCGGCTCCAACACACCAGGGGCCAGTCACTAACCCACGTGTCCCCTCCAGGCGCTATGACCTCAGCTTCAAACTGCCGCAGAGTCTGGAGTATAAGGCCGGGTTCACACATTATTTACGGACGTAATTCGGGCGTTTTAGCCTCGAATTACGTTTGAAAATGCGTCTCAAAAGCGTCGGCATTCATTTGAATGGGGTTACGATGTTCTGTGCCGACGGTCATTTTATTTACACGCCGCTGTCAAAAGGCATAAAAAAGACGCCCGCGCCAAAGAAGTGCCGGTCACTTCTTGAGACGTAATTGGTGCCGTTTTCCAGTGACTCCATAGAAAAACAGCTCCAGTTACATCCGTAATGGACGCAGCGAAAAACGCCTGCACATGCCATTCTCCTGAAAACCGCTCCATAATCTCAGCCGTATCGGACGCTGCCGTGTGAACTTAGCCTTATTCTACTAGAGATCATGAGATCTGGAAACCTCTGCAGGTGATCCAGCCGAACGCGGTGGTGACCGTTCTGGGACTGCGTACGTGCGGACGGCAGGGGTACGGGGCCTACGTGTGGGGGTACGGGGCCTACGTGCGGACGGCGGGGGTATGGGGCCTACGTGTGGGGGTACGGGGCCTACGTGTGGGGGTACGGGATCTTATATGGAGTAATTGTAGAATGCGTTCTCTCTAGTGAAATGTACGATGAGAACTACGTAGAACAATCCGTCCTTTTGGAGCCGCGTCTCCCCCTCCCCCATACGTTGGCACGCTGCTGATCTACATGTGTGGGTCGGGGTGCTGGCATTTTGCTGGGGGCTCATCCTGTGTTCCTCCCATCAATGGCCGGGCTTTGTTCTGGATGGAGATGGGGGGCGATGTGTATGCGCGCTGACGCTGTGGGAGAGGCTGGAGCTGCCAACTCCGTCCTCAACTATTTCCTAAATGTACATTAATGGGGAACACACATTAACCCTTCCCAACCTGAATGAGTCTGCGTTGGTGGGGGGGGGGGGGGGGGGGTGAATGAATTGGGGTTAATTACTAGCAGACATAATTTAGGTGACTGGGTTTAGCCCATTTTCTGGGTATATTGAGGCACTTCCAGAGCCCCCACATCCACCGGCCACAGATGCAGCAGAATCACAGGGTTTATTTTCTGACATTCCCCGGCTCTGCTGCACCGCGCTGTGTAAGAGAGATCTATAGGTCTGTTCATCCTGAGCTTTCTGGTTCATGGATAAAATGCCAGAACTACAGTGAAGACTGACACACCCTGAAGGGTAGAGGGCGCTATTCTGGGTGACGGCAGTGACACGTTCTATTGATACCGTCATGGCCGCCATTAGTGGATGTCACTCAGCGTCTGTTACCTCAGGAATGGCTGTAGTATGAGGGGTTGCCGGATCAGGAGAGAAGCGGCGAGAGATCAGGGGCTCACACCGGGAATAACAGAGGATGCAGCACAACAGGAACATGTTCAGATTAGCTGCAGTCGTCTTCCTGTAAATCAGCGTTTATCTCTGGTAACAACACGCGGCTGTCGCCACCGACGGAAATCTGTATCTCTGCAGCCGCGCCGTCTGTAGAAGCCAAAAAACACCAAGGGGTTAACAAATAACTGCGAGGCGACATCATAAATACATACAACTGTATACTGCTCCCTTATATACCCTCCTGTATACTGCTCCCTTATATACCCTCCCGTATACTGCTCCCTTATATATCCTCCTGTATACTGCTCCCTTATATACCCTCCTGTATACTGCTCCCTTATATATCCTCCTGTATACTTCTCCGTCATATCTCCTCCCGTATACTGCTCCCTTATATATCCTCCTGTATACTGCTCCCTTATATACCCTCCTGTATACTGCTCCCTTATATATCCTCCTGTATACTGCTCCCTTATATATCCTCCTGTATACTGCTCCCTTATATATCCTCCTGTATACTGCTCCCTTATATACCCTCCTGTATACTGCTCCCTTATATACCCTCCTGTATACTGCTCCCTTATATACCCTCCTGTATACTGCTCCCTTATATATCCTCCTGTATACTGCTCCCTTATATATCCTCCTGTATACTGCTCCCTTATATATCCTCCTGTATACTGCTCCCTTATATACCCTCCTGTATACTGCTCCCTTATATACCCTCCTGTATACTGCTCCCTTATATACCCTCCTGTATACTGCTCCCTTATATATCCTCCTGTATACTGCTCCCTTATATATCCTCCTGTATACTGCTCCCTTATATACCCTCCTGTATACTGCTCCCTTATATATCCTCCTGTATACTGCTCCCTTATATACCCTCCTGTATACTGCTCCCTTATATATCTTCATGTATACTGCTCCCTTATATATCCTCCTGTATACTGCTCCCTTATATATCCTCCCGTATACTGCTCCCTTATATATCCTCCTGTATACTGCTCCCTTATATATCCTCCTGTATACTTCTCCGTTATATATCCTCCTGTATACTGCTCCCTTATATACCCTCCTGTATACTGCTCCCTTATATCTCCTCCCGTATACTGCTCCCTTATATCTCCTCCCGTATACTGCTCCCTTATATCTCCTCCCGTATACTGCTCCCTTATATACCCTCCTGTATACTGCTCCCTTATATATCCTCCTGTATACTGCTCCCTTATATCTCCTCCCGTATACTGCTCCCTTATATCTCCTCCCGTATACTGCTCCCTTATATACCCTCCTGTATACTGCTCCCTTATATACCCTCCTGTATACTGCTCCCTTATATACCCTCCTGTATACTGCTCCCTTATATATCCTCCTGTATACTTCTCCGTCATATCTCCTCCCGTATACTGCTCCCTTATATATCTTCCTGTATACTGCTCCCTTATATACCCTCCTGTATACTGCTCCCTTATATATCCTCCTGTATACTGCTCCCTTATATATCCTCCTGTATACTGCTCCCTTATATACCCTCCTGTATACTGCTCCCTTATATACCCTCCTGTATACTGCTCCCTTATATATCCTCCTGTATACTGCTCCCTTATATCTCCTCCCGTATACTGCTCCCTTATATATCCTCCCGTATACTGCTCCCTTATATATCCTCCTGTATACTGCTCCGTCATATCTCCTCCCGTATACTGCTCCCTTATATATCCTCCTGTATACTTCTCCGTCATATCTCCTCCCGTATACTGCTCCCTTATATATCTTCCTGTATACTGCTCCCTTATATACCCTCCTGTATACTGCTCCCTTATATATCCTCCTGTATACTGCTCCCTTATATATCCTCCTGTATACTGCTCCCTTATATACCCTCCTGTATACTGCTCCCTTATATATCCTCCTGTATACTGCTCCCTTATATATCCTCCTGTATACTGCTCCCTTATATACCCTCCTGTATACTGCTCCCTTATATACCCTCCTGTATACTGCTCCCTTATATACCCTCCTGTATACTGCTCCCTTATATATCCTCCTGTATACTTCTCCGTTATATATCCTCCTGTATACTGCTCCCTTATATACCCTCCTGTATACTGCTCCCTTATATATCCTCCTGTATACTGCTCCC
>NC_134696.1:106450981-106498844 GCF_050947455.1 Rhinoderma darwinii
AATAAAAATCACTGGACTTAAATCCCACCTGAGCTTTGTGCCCGCTGTGTGCCGCTCTATGACCCTGTGCCCCTTGAGTGCATTCCCCTCCCTGCACAGGTTCAGCAGCTTCTCTCCTCATCCAGGTCAGAAAGCAAATGCAATCCCACCCCTGTGACCATGGAAGAGTCCACCTCCGCACCTACTGCCACCACCGGCCCTGCCCCCTACCCCTCAGTGGGCCCTCCTGCATAGGGGCACAGCACATTAGCTTCCCCTCATGGACACCAGCCATCAGTAGGGAGTATATGCTTCCACCAACCTCTTCCACCCCAAATTCTCACAATGGTTCAGTCCATCATTTCTTCATTGTTCTGCTCATAGCCAGGGAGAGCAGTAATAGTCAGAGAGGGAGGAGGAGTTTAAAGCGACAGTTTCCTTATTAATCAAACATCCACTAGTGTCAAATGTGTACCTGAAAGAAATGACTACAGCTCCGTCTATCTGATCTCACCCCAGCGCCACACACACTGCCGCAGGCTGGTACTACATGGGGGACTGTATGACTTGTATCATATCCTAAGATACATCAGCTCAGAAGAACATGATGGGAAATGTAGTGATGTTAGCTAAGGTAGCTCGGCAGACAACACCACAAATAATAGGATTAGATACGCAACTCAGTAGACAGTATCACACATGATGGGATTAGATACACAGCTCAGCAGACAGTATCACACATGATAGGATTAGATACACAGCTCAGCAGACAGTATCACACATGATAGGATTAGATACAGCAGCTCAGAAGACAGTATCACACATGATAGGATTAGATACACAGCTCAGCAGACAGTATCACACATGATGGGATTAGATACACAGCTCAGCAGACAGTATCACACATGGTTGGATTAGATACACAGCTCAGAAGACAGTATCACACATGATAGGATTAGATACACAGCTCAGTAGACAGTATCACACATGATGGGATTAGATACACAGCTCAGCAGACAGTATCACACATGATAGGCTTAGATACACAGCTCAGAAGACAGTATCACACATGATAGGATTAGATACACGGCTCAGCAGACAGTATCACACATATTAGGATTAGATACACAACTCAGCAGACAGTATCACACATGATAGGATTAGATACACAGCTCAGCAGAGAACACCACAAATAATAGGATTAGATACACAGCTCAGCAGACAGTATCACACATGCTAGGATTAGATACACAGCTCAGCAGACAGTATCACACATGATAGGATTAGATACACAGCTCAGCAGACAGTATCACACATGATAGGATTAGATACACAGCTCAGCATCACACATGGTAGGATTAGATACACAGCTCAGCAGACAGTATCACACATGATAGGATTAGATACACAGCTCAGCAGACAGTATCACACATGATAGGATTAGATACACAGCTCAGCAGGCAGTATCACACATAATAGGATTAGATACACAGCTCAGCAGACAGTATCACACATGATAGGATTAGATACACAGCTCAGCAGACAGTATCACACAGGATTAGATACAGGGCTCAGCAGACAGTATCACACATGATAGGATTAGATACACGGCTCAGCAGACAGTATCACACATGATAGGATTAGATACACAGCTCAGCAGACAGTATCACACATGATAGGATTAGATACACAGCTCAGCAGACAGTATCACACATGATAGGATTAGATACATGGCTCAGCAGACAGTATCACACATGATAGGATTAGATACACAGCTCAGCAGACAGTATCACACATGATAGGATTAGATACACAACTCAGCAGACAGTATCACACATGATAGGATTAGATACACAGCTCAGCAGACAGTATCACACATGATAGGATTAGATACACAGCTCAGTAGACAATATCACACATGATGGGATTAGATACACAGCTCAGCAGACAGTATCACACATGATAGGATTAGATACACAGCTCAGCAGACAGTATCACACATGATAGGCTTAGATACACAGCTCAGAAGACAGTATCACACATGATAGGATTAGATACACGGCTCAGCAGACAGTATCACACATATTAGGATTAGATACACAACTCAGCAGACAGTATCATACATGATAGGATTAGATACACAGCTCAGCAGACAGTATCACACATGATAGGATTAGATACACAGCTCAGCAGACAACACCACAAATAATAGGATTAGATTAGATACGCAACTCAGTAGACAGTATCACACATGATGGGATTAGATACACAGCTCAGCAGACAGTATCACACATGATAGGATTAGATACACAGCTCAGAAGACAGTATCACACATGATAGGATTAGATACACAGCTCAGAAGACAGTATCACACATGATAGGATTAGATACACAGCTCAGTAGACAGTATCACACATGATGGGCTTAGATACACAGCTCAGAAGACAGTATCACACATGATAGGATTAGATACACGGCTCAGCAGACAGTATCACACATGATAGGCTTAGATACACAGCTCAGAAGACAGTATCACACATGATAGGATTAGATACACGGCTCAGCAGACAGTATCACTCATATTAGGATTAGATACACAACTCAGCAGACAGTATCACACATGATAGGATTAGATACGCAGCTCAGCAGACAGTATCACACATGATAGGATTAGGTACACAGCTCAGTAGACAGTATCACACATGATAGGATTAGGTACACAGCTCAGTAGACAGTATCACACATTATAGGATTTCATACATAGCTCAGCAGACAGTATCACACATGGTAGGATTAGATACACCGCTCAGCAGACGGTATCACACATGGTAGGATTAGATACAGCAGCTCATCAGAGAGAATCACACATGATAGGATTAGATACAGCGGCTCAGCAGACAGTATCATACATGATAGGATTAGATACACAGCTCAGCAGACAGTATCACACATGATAGGATTAGATACACAGCTCAGCAGACAGTATCACACATGATAGGATTAGATACACAGCTCAGCAGACAGTATCACACATGGTAGGATTAGATACACAGCTCAGCAGACGGTATCACACATGGTAGGATTAGATACATTTGCTCAGCAGACGGTATCACACATGATAGGATTAGATACACGGCTCAGCAGACAGTATCACACATGGTAGGATTAGATACATTTGCTCAGCAGACGGTATCACACATGATAGGATTAGGTACATGGCTCAGCAGACGGTATCACACATGATAGGATTAGGTACAGGGCTCAGCAGACGGTATCACACAGCCCTGGTGTGTTAACCAGTGAGAGGGAGAGTGGACTGTGCGGAGGCTGCAGGTAGGCCCATGTTGGAATCTAGAAGGATCCGTGTCTTGGTGGTCTGTTTAGGGGATGTTCACACGCAGAGTCAAAAACGTTTGAAAATACGGAGGAGCTTCAAGGGAAAACCGCTGCGATTTTCACTGCGTTTTTTCGACCGTTTTTGGATGAAAAACGGCTCCAAAAACGTCCCAAGCAGTGACCTGCACTTCTTTTTCACTGCCGTGTTTTTATGAGGCCGTTTTTCCCATTAAAATCAATGGGCAGATGTTTCTATAGAAAACAGCTGCAAAAACGGCCGTAGAAAAGCACCACAAAAATCGCGGGTGGCTTAAACGCCTGAAAATGAAGAGCTGTTCTCCCTTGAAGCTCCGTATTTTCAGACGTTGTTGAGTTTGTGTGTGAACATCCCCTAAGGGTCCTGGAGAGAAGGCGGCCCTGCACCCGTGGTGGCTGAGCACAGAGGAGCGGACATGAGGAGGGATCTGGTGGTCCCGCAGTGAGATTGTCTATCGGATGAGACTGATACAGAACCCGTGAGACGCAGGTAGGGCTGCGCAATTAAGGCCTCAATCAAAATCACCATTAATTGAACATGTAACGTCGATTACGATTATTGAGCAATTATGAAGGCCACACCCCTTTTTAATGCCACGCCCCCTTTTTCATGCTACGTATTTATTCCCTGAGCCTGCTGTATATAATAGACCCCCTGATACTGCACCCCACACATTATAATGCTACCTGTAACTGCCCTCCACACTGTATAATGCCCTCAAAACCGACTTCCACGTAGTATAATGCCCCTATAGCTGCCCTCCACACAGTATAATGCCCCTATAGCTGCCCCCACACAGTATAATGCCCCTATAGCTGCCCTCCACACTGTATAATGCCCCTATAGCTGCCTCCACACAGTATAATGTCCCCATAGCTGCCCCCACACAGTATAATGCCCCATAGCTGCCTCCACACAGTATAATGCCCCCATAGCTGCCTCCACACAGTATAATGTCCCCATAGCTGCCTCCACACAGTATAATGTCCCCATAGCTGCCTCCACACAGTATAATGTCCCCATAGCTGCCTCCACACAGTATAATGTCCCCATAGCTGCCTCCACACAGTATAATGCCGCCATAGCTGCCTCCACACAGTATAATGCCCCCATAGCTGCCTCCACACTGTATAATGCCCCTATAGCTGCCTCCACACAGTATAATGTCCCCATAGCTGCCCCCACACAGTATAATGCCCCATAGCTGCCTCCACACAGTATAATGTCCCCATAGCTGCCCCCACACAGTATAATGCCCCCATACCTGCCTCCACACAGTATAATGTCCCCATAGCTGCCACCACATAGTATAATGCCCCTATAGCTGCCCCCACACAGTATAATGCCCCTATAGCTGCCCCCACACAGTATAATGCCCCTATAGCTGCCCTCCACACTGTATAATGCCCCTATAGCTGCCTCCACACAGTATAATGTCCCCATAGCTGCCCCCACACAGTATAATGCCCCCATAGCTACCTCCACACAGTATAATGTCCTCATAGCTGCCCCCACACAGTATAATGTCCCCATAGCTGCCTCCACACAGTATAATGTCCCCATAGCTGCCTCCACACAGTATAATGCCCCCATAGCTACCTCCACACAGTATAATGTCCCCATAGCTGCCCCCACACAGTATAATATACCCATAGCTGCCTCCACACAGTATAATGCCCCCATAGCTGCCACCACACAGTATAATGCCCCCATAGCTGCCTCCACACAGTATAATGCCCCCATAGCTGCCTCCACACAGTATAATGTCCCCATAGCTGCCCCCACACAGTATAATGCCCCCATAGCTGCCACCACACAGTATAATGCCCCCATAGCTGCCTCCACACAGTATAATGCCCCCATAGCTGCCTCCACACAGTATAATGTCCCCATAGCTGCCCCCACACAGTATAATGTCCCCATAGCTGCCTCCACACAGTATAATGCCCCCATAGCTGCCTCCACACAGTATAATGCCCCCATAGCCGCCCCCACACAGTATAATACCCCCATAGCTGCCTCCACACAGTATAATGTCCCCATAGCCGCCCCCACACAGTATAATGCCCCCATAGCTGCCTCCACACTGTATAATGTCCCCATAGCTGCTCCCACACAGTATAATGTCCCCATAGCTACCCCCACACAGTATAATGTCCCCATAGCTGCCTCCACACAGTATAATGCCCCATTGCTGCCTCCACACAGTATAATGTCCCCATAGCTGCCTCCACACAGTATAATGTCCCCATAGCTGCCTCCACACAGTATAATGTCCCCATAGCTGCCACCACACAGTATAATGTCCCCATAGCTGCCTCCACACTGTATAATGTCCCCATAGCTGCCCCCACACAGTATAATGTCCCCATAGCTGCCTCCACACAGTATAATGTCCCCATAGCTGCCCCCACACAGTATAATGTCCCCATAGCTGCCTCCACACAGTATAATGTCCCCATAGCTGCCTCCACACAGTATAATGTCCCCATAGCTGCCTCCACACAGTATAATGCCCCCATAGCTACCTCCACACAGTATAATGTCCCCATAGCTGCCCCCACACAGTATAATATACCCATAGCTGCCTCCACACAGTATAATGCCCCCATAGCTGCCACCACACAGTATAATGCCCCCATAGCTGCCTCCACACAGTATAATGCCCCCATAGCTGCCTCCACACAGTATAATGTCCCCATAGCTGCCCCCACACAGTATAATGCCCCCATAGCTGCCACCACACAGTATAATGCCCCCATAGCTGCCTCCACACAGTATAATGCCCCCATAGCTGCCTCCACACAGTATAATGTCCCCATAGCTGCCCCCACACAGTATAATGTCCCCATAGCTGCCTCCACACAGTATAATGTCCCCATAGCCGCCCCCACACAGTATAATGCCCCCATAGCTGCCTCCACACTGTATAATGTCCCCATAGCTGCTCCCACACAGTATAATGTCCTCATAGCTACCCACACACAGTATAATGTCCCCATAGCGGCCTCCACACAGTATAATGCCCCATTGCTGCCTCCACACAGTATAATGTCCCCATAGCTGCCTCCACACAGTATAATGTCCCCATAGCTGCCTCCACACAGTATAATGTCCCCATAGCTGCCACCACACAGTATAATGTCCCCATAGCTGCCTCCACACTGTATAATGTCCCCATAGCTGCCCCCACTCAGTATAATGCCCCATAGCTGCCTCCACACAGTATAATGTCCCCATACCTGCCTCCACACAGTATAATGTCCCCATAGCTGCCCCCACACAGTATAATGTCCCCATAGCTGCCACCACACAGTATAATTCCCCCATAGCTGCCTCCACACAGTATAATTCCCCCATAGCTGCCTCCACACAGTATAATGCCTCCATAGCTGCCTCCACACAGTATAATGTCCCCATAGCTGCCACCACACAGTATAATGTCCCATAGCTGCCTCCACACAGTATAATGCCCCCATAGCTGCCACCACACAGTATAATGTCCCCATAGCTGCCTCCACACAGTATAATGCCTCCATAGCTGCCACCACACAGTATAATTCCCCCATAGCTGCCTCCACACAGTATAATGCCCCCATAGCTGCCTCCACACAGTATAATGTCCCCATAGCTGCCTCCACACAGTATAATGTCCCCATAGCTGCCTCCACACAGTATAATGCCCCCATAGCTGCCTCCACACAGTATAATGTCCCCATAGCTGCCCCCACACAGTATAATGCCCCCATAACTGCCTCCTCACAGTATAATGCCCGCATAGCTGCCCCCACACAGTATAATGCCCCCATAGCTGCCTCCACACAGTATAATGCCCCCATAGCTGCCTCCACACATTATAATGTCCCCATAGCTACCTCCACACAGTATAATGCCCCATAGCTGCCCCCACACAGTATAATGCCCCCATAGCTGCCTCTACACAGTATAATGTCCCCATAGCTGCCTCCACACAGTATAATGTCCCCATAGCTACCTCCACACAGTATAATGTCCCCATAGCTGCCTCCACACAGTATAATGTCCCCATAGCTGCCTCCACACAGTATAATGCCCCATAGCTGCCACTACACAGTATAATGCCCCATAGCTGCCTCCACACAGTATAATGCCCCCATAGCTGCCCCCACACAGTATAATGCCCCCATAGCTGCCCCCACACAGTATAATGCCCCCATAGCGGCCCCCACACAGTATAATGTCCCCATAGCTGCCTCCACACAGTATAATGCGCCCATAGCTGCCCCCACACAGTATAATGTCCCCATAGCTGCCACCACACAGTATAATGCCCCATAGCTGCCTCCACACAGTATAATGCCCCCATAGCTGCCCACACACAGTATAATGCCCCCATAGCTGCCCCCACACAGTATAATGCCCCCATAGCGGCCCCCACACAGTATAATGTCCCCATAGCTGCCTCCACACAGTATAATGCCCCATAGCTGCCCCCACACAGTATAATGCCCCATAGCTGCCCCCACACAGTATAATGCCCCATAGCTGCCCCCACACAGTATAATGTCCCCATACCTGCCTCCACACAGTATAATGTCCCCATAGCTGCCCCCACACAGTATAATGTCCCCATAGCTGCCACCACACAGTATAATTCCCCCATAGCTGCCTCCACACAGTATAATGCCTCCATAGCTGCCTCCACACAGTATAATGTCCCCATAGCTACCTCCACACAGTATAATGTCCCCATAGCTGCCTCCACACAGTATAATGTCCCCATAGCTGCCTCCACACAGTATAATGCCCCATAGCTGCCACCACACAGTATAATGCCCCATAGCTACCTCCACACAGTATAATGTCCCCATAGCTGCCCCCACACAGTATAATGCCCCATAGCTGCCTCCACACAGTATAATGTCCCCATAGCTGCCTCCACACAGTATAATGTCCCCATAGCTGCCTCCACACAGTATAATGTCCCATAGCTGCCCCACACAGTATAATGCCCCCATAACTGCCTCCACACAGTATAATGCCCCATAGCTGCCCCCACACAGTATAATGCCCCATAGCTGCCCCCACACAGTATAATGTCCCCATACCTGCCTCCACACTGTATAATGTCCCCCATAGCTGCCTCCACACAGTATAATGCCCCCATAGCTGCCTCCACACAGTATAATGCCCCCATAGCTGCCTCCACACAGTATAATGCCCCCATAGCTGCCCCCACACAGTATAATGCCCCCATAGCTGCCCCCACACAGTATAATGCCCCCAAAGCGGCCCCCACACAGTATAATGTCCCCATAGCTGCCTCCACACAGTATAATGCCCCCATAGCTGCCCCCACACAGTATAATGCCCCCATAGCTGCCCCCACACAGTATAATGCCCCCATAGCGGCCCCCACACAGTATAATGTCCCCATAGCTGCCTCCACACAGTATAATGCGCCCATAGCTGCCCCCACACAGTATAATGTCCCCATAGCTGCCTCCACACAGTATAATGCCCCCATAGCTGCCACCACACAGTATAATGTCCCCATAGCTGCCTCCACACAGTATAATGCCTCCATAGCTGCCACCACACAGTATAATTCCCCCATAGCTGCCTCCACACAGTATAATGCCCCCATAGCTGCCTCCACACAGTATAATGTCCCCATAGCTGCCTCCACACAGTATAATGTCCCCATAGCTGCCTCCACACAGTATAATGCCCCCATAGCTGCCTCCACACAGTATAATGTCCCCATAGCTGCCCCCACACAGTATAATGCCCCCATAACTGCCTCCTCACAGTATAATGCCCGCATAGCTGCCCCCACACAGTATAATGCCCCCATAGCTGCCTCCACACAGTATAATGCCCCCATAGCTGCCTCCACACATTATAATGTCCCCATAGCTACCTCCACACAGTATAATGCCCCATAGCTGCCCCCACACAGTATAATGCCCCCATAGCTGCCTCTACACAGTATAATGTCCCCATAGCTGCCTCCACACAGTATAATGTCCCCATAGCTACCTCCACACAGTATAATGTCCCCATAGCTGCCTCCACACAGTATAATGTCCCCATAGCTGCCTCCACACAGTATAATGCCCCATAGCTGCCACTACACAGTATAATGCCCCATAGCTGCCTCCACACAGTATAATGCCCCCATAGCTGCCCCCACACAGTATAATGCCCCCATAGCTGCCCCCACACAGTATAATGCCCCCATAGCGGCCCCCACACAGTATAATGTCCCCATAGCTGCCTCCACACAGTATAATGCGCCCATAGCTGCCCCCACACAGTATAATGTCCCCATAGCTGCCACCACACAGTATAATGCCCCATAGCTGCCTCCACACAGTATAATGCCCCCATAGCTGCCCACACACAGTATAATGCCCCCATAGCTGCCCCCACACAGTATAATGCCCCCATAGCGGCCCCCACACAGTATAATGTCCCCATAGCTGCCTCCACACAGTATAATGCCCCATAGCTGCCCCCACACAGTATAATGCCCCATAGCTGCCCCCACACAGTATAATGCCCCATAGCTGCCCCCACACAGTATAATGTCCCCATACCTGCCTCCACACAGTATAATGTCCCCATAGCTGCCCCCACACAGTATAATGTCCCCATAGCTGCCACCACACAGTATAATTCCCCCATAGCTGCCTCCACACAGTATAATGCCTCCATAGCTGCCTCCACACAGTATAATGTCCCCATAGCTACCTCCACACAGTATAATGTCCCCATAGCTGCCTCCACACAGTATAATGTCCCCATAGCTGCCTCCACACAGTATAATGCCCCATAGCTGCCACCACACAGTATAATGCCCCATAGCTACCTCCACACAGTATAATGTCCCCATAGCTGCCCCCACACAGTATAATGCCCCATAGCTGCCTCCACACAGTATAATGTCCCCATAGCTGCCTCCACACAGTATAATGTCCCCATAGCTGCCTCCACACAGTATAATGTCCCATAGCTGCCCCACACAGTATAATGCCCCCATAACTGCCTCCACACAGTATAATGCCCCATAGCTGCCCCCACACAGTATAATGCCCCATAGCTGCCCCCACACAGTATAATGTCCCCATACCTGCCTCCACACTGTATAATGTCCCCCATAGCTGCCTCCACACAGTATAATGCCCCCATAGCTGCCTCCACACAGTATAATGCCCCCATAGCTGCCTCCACACAGTATAATGCCCCCATAGCTGCCCCCACACAGTATAATGCCCCCATAGCTGCCCCCACACAGTATAATGCCCCCAAAGCGGCCCCCACACAGTATAATGTCCCCATAGCTGCCTCCACACAGTATAATGCCCCCATAGCTGCCCCCACACAGTATAATGCCCCCATAGCTGCCCCCACACAGTATAATGCCCCCATAGCGGCCCCCACACAGTATAATGTCCCCATAGCTGCCTCCACACAGTATAATGCGCCCATAGCTGCCCCCACACAGTATAATGTCCCCATAGCTGCCTCCACACAGTATAATGCCCCCATAGCTGCCACCACACAGTATAATGTCCCCATAGCTGCCTCCACACAGTATAATGCCTCCATAGCTGCCACCACACAGTATAATTCCCCCATAGCTGCCTCCACACAGTATAATGCCCCCATAGCTGCCTCCACACAGTATAATGTCCCCATAGCTGCCTCCACACAGTATAATGTCCCCATAGCTGCCTCCACACAGTATAATGCCCCCATAGCTGCCTCCACACAGTATAATGTCCCCATAGCTGCCCCCACACAGTATAATGCCCCCATAACTGCCTCCTCACAGTATAATGCCCGCATAGCTGCCCCCACACAGTATAATGCCCCCATAGCTGCCTCCACACAGTATAATGCCCCCATAGCTGCCTCCACACATTATAATGTCCCCATAGCTACCTCCACACAGTATAATGCCCCATAGCTGCCCCCACACAGTATAATGCCCCCATAGCTGCCTCTACACAGTATAATGTCCCCATAGCTGCCTCCACACAGTATAATGTCCCCATAGCTACCTCCACACAGTATAATGTCCCCATAGCTGCCTCCACACAGTATAATGTCCCCATAGCTGCCTCCACACAGTATAATGCCCCATAGCTGCCACTACACAGTATAATGCCCCATAGCTGCCTCCACACAGTATAATGCCCCCATAGCTGCCCCCACACAGTATAATGCCCCCATAGCTGCCCCCACACAGTATAATGCCCCCATAGCGGCCCCCACACAGTATAATGTCCCCATAGCTGCCTCCACACAGTATAATGCGCCCATAGCTGCCCCCACACAGTATAATGTCCCCATAGCTGCCACCACACAGTATAATGCCCCATAGCTGCCTCCACACAGTATAATGCCCCCATAGCTGCCCACACACAGTATAATGCCCCCATAGCTGCCCCCACACAGTATAATGCCCCCATAGCGGCCCCCACACAGTATAATGTCCCCATAGCTGCCTCCACACAGTATAATGCCCCATAGCTGCCCCCACACAGTATAATGCCCCATAGCTGCCCCCACACAGTATAATGCCCCATAGCTGCCCCCACACAGTATAATGTCCCCATACCTACCTCCACACAGTATAATGTCCCCATAGCTGCCCCCACACAGTATAATGTCCCCATAGCTGCCACCACACAGTATAATTCCCCCATAGCTGCCTCCACACAGTATAATGCCTCTATAGATGCCTCCACACAGTATAATGTCCCCATAGCTACCTCCACACAGTATAATGTCCCCATAGCTGCCTCCACACAGTATAATGTCCCCATAGCTGCCTCCACACAGTATAATGCCCCATAGCTGCCACCACACAGTATAATGCCCCATAGCTACCTCCACACAGTATAATGTCCCCATAGCTGCCCCCACACAGTATAATGCCCCATAGCTGCCTCCACACAGTATAATGTCCCCATAGCTGCCTCCACACAGTATAATGTCCCCATAGCTGCCTCCACACAGTATAATGTCCCATAGCTGCCCCACACAGTATAATGCCCCCATAACTGCCTCCACACAGTATAATGCCCCATAGCTGCCCCCACACAGTATAATGCCCCATAGCTGCCCCCACACAGTATAATGTCCCCATACCTGCCTCCACACTGTATAATGTCCCCCATAGCTGCCTCCACACAGTATAATGCCCCCATAGCTGCCTCCACACAGTATAATGCCCCCATAGCTGCCTCCACACAGTATAATGCCCCCATAGCTGCCCCCACACAGTATAATGCCCCCATAGCTGCCCCCACACAGTATAATGCCCCCATAGCGGCCCCCACACAGTATAATGTCCCCATAGCTGCCTCCACACAGTATAATGCCCCCATAGCTGCCCCCACACAGTATAATGCCCCCATAGCTGCCCCCACACAGTATAATGCCCCCATAGCGGCCCCCACACAGTATAATGTCCCCATAGCTGCCTCCACACAGTATAATGCGCCCATAGCTGCCCCCACACAGTATAATGTCCCCATAGCTGCCACCACACAGTATAATGCCCCATAGCTGCCTCCACACAGTATAATGCCCCCATAGCTGCCCACACACAGTATAATGCCCCCATAGCTGCCCCCACACAGTATAATGCCACCATAGCGGCCCCCACACAGTATAATGTCCCCATAGCTGCCTCCACACAGTATAATGCCCCATAGCTGCCCCCACACTGTATAATGCCCCTATAGCTGCCCTCCACACTGTATAATGCCCCTATAGCTGCCCTCACACTGTCTAATGCCCCTATAGCGGCCCTCCACACTGTATACTGCCCCTATATCTGACCTCCACACTGTATAATGCCCCTATAGCTGCCCCCACACTGTATAATGCCCTCATAACCGACTTCCACGTAGTATAATGCCCCTATAGCTGCCCCACACTGTATAATGCCCCTATAGCTGCCCTCCACACTGTATAATGCCCTCATAACCGACTTCCACGTAGTATAATGCCCCTATAGCTGCCCTCCACACTGTATAATGCCCCTATAGCTGCTCTCCACACTGTATAATGCCCCTATAGCTGCCCCACGCAGTATAATGCCCCCATAGCTGCCACCACACAGTATAATGTCCCCATAGCTGCCACCACACATTATAATGTCCCCATAGCTGCCTCCACACAGTATAATGCCCCTATAGCTGCCCCCACACTGTATAATGCCCCTATAGCTGCCCCCACACAGTATAATGCCCCCATAGCTGCCTCCACACAGTATAATGTCCCCATAGCTGCCCCCACACAGTATAATGCCCCCATAGCTGCCTCCACACAGTATAATGCCCCTATAGCTGCCCCCACACTGTATAATGCCCCTATAGCTGCCTCCACACAGTATAATGTCCCCATAGCTGCCTCCACACAGTATAATGTCCCCATAGCTGCCTCCACACAGTATAATGTCACCATAGCTGCCCCCACACAGTATAATGTCCCCATAGCTGCCCCCACACAGTATAATGTCCCCATAGCTGCCCCCACACAGTATAATGTCCCCATAGCTGCCTCCACACAGTATAATGTCCCCATAGCTGCCTCCACACAGTATAATGTCCCCATAGCTGCCTTCACACTGTATAATGCCCCTATAGCTGCCCTCCACACTGTATAATGCCCTCATAACCGACTTCCACGTAGTATAATGCCCCTATAGCTGCCCACACTGTATAATGCCCCTATAGCTGCCCCCACACTGTATAATGCCCCTATAGCTGCCCCCACACTGTATAATGCCCCTATAGCTGCCTCCACACAGTATAATGTCCCCATAGCTACCCTCCACACTGTATAAAGCCCCTATAGCTGCCTCCACACTGTATAATGCCCCTATAGCTGCCCTCCACACTGTATGATGCCCCTATAGCTGCCTCCACACTGTATAATGCCCCCATAGCTGCCTCCACACTGTATGATGCCCCTATAGCTGCCCTCCACACTGTATAATGCCCTTATAGCTGCCCCACACTGTATAATGCCCCTATAGCTGCCCTCCACACTGTATAATGCCCCTATAGCTTCCCTCCACACTGTATAATGCCCTCAAAACCGACTTCCACGTAGTATAATGCCCCTATAGCTGCCCCCACACAGTATAATGCCCCTATAGCTGCCCTCCACACTGTATAATGCCCTCATAACCGACTTCCATGTAGTATAATGCCCCTATAGCTGCCCTCCACACTGTATAATGCCCCTATAGCTGCCCTCCACATTGTATAATGCCCCTATAGCTGCCCTCCACACTGTATAATGCCCTATAGCTGCCCCCACACTGTATAATGCCCCTATAGCTGCCCTCCACACTGTATAATGCCCCTATAGTTGCCCTCCACACTGTATAATGCCCTCATAACCGACTTCCACGTAGTATAATGACCCTATAGCTGCCCCCACAGTGTATAATGCCCCTATAGCTTCCCTCCACACTGTATAATGCCCTCATAACCGACTTCCACGTAGTATAATGCCCCTATAGCTGCCCCCACACTGTATAATGCCCCTATAGCTGCCCTCCACACTGTATAATGCCCCTATAGCTGCCCTCCACACTGTATAATGCCCCTATAGCTGCCCTCCACACTGTATAATGCCCCTATAGCTGCCCCCACACTGTATAATGCCCCTATAGCTGCCTCCACACAGTATAATGTCCCCATAGCTGCCTCCACACAGTATAATGTCCCCATAGCTGCCTCCACACAGTATAATGTCACCATAGCTGCCCCCACACAGTATAATGTCCCCATAGCTGCCCCCACACAGTATAATGTCCCCATAGCTGCCCCCACACAGTATAATGTCCCCATAGCTGCCTCCACACAGTATAATGTCCCCATAGCTGCCTCCACACAGTATAATGTCCCCATAGCTGCCTTCACACTGTATAATGCCCCTATAGCTGCCCTCCACACTGTATAATGCCCTCATAACCGACTTCCACGTAGTATAATGCCCCTATAGCTGCCCACACTGTATAATGCCCTATAGCTGCCCCCACACTGTATAATGCCCCTATAGCTGCCCCCACACTGTATAATGCCCCTATAGCTGCCTCCACACAGTATAATGTCCCCATAGCTACCCTCCACACTGTATAAAGCCCCTATAGCTGCCTCCACACTGTATAATGCCCCTATAGCTGCCCTCCACACTGTATGATGCCCCTATAGCTGCCTCCACACTGTATAATGCCCCCATAGCTGCCTCCACACTGTATGATGCCCCTATAGCTGCCCTCCACACTGTATAATGCCCTTATAGCTGCCCCACACTGTATAATGCCCCTATAGCTGCCCTCCACACTGTATAATGCCCCTATAGCTTCCCTCCACACTGTATAATGCCCTCATAACCGACTTCCACGTAGTATAATGCCCCTATAGCTGCCCCCACACTGTATAATGCCCCTATAGCTGCCCTCCACACTGTATAATGCCCTCATAACCGACTTCCACGTAGTATAATGCCCCTATAGCTGCCCTCCACACTGTATAATGCCCCTATAGCTGCCCTCCACACTGTATAATGCCCCTATAGCTGCCCCACACTGTATAATGCCCCTATAGCTGCCTCCACACAGTATAATGCCCCTATAGCTGCCCTCCACACTGTATAATGTCCCTATAGCTGCCTCCACACAGTATAATGCCCCTATAGCTGCCCTCCACACTGTATAATGCCCCTATAGCTGCCCCACACAGTATAATGCCCCATAGCTGCCACCACACAATATAATGTCCCCATAGTTGCCTCCACACTGTATAATGCCCCTGTTAGGGATCTGCCAGGTACTTCATCTAGCTATACTCCTGGGATTAATCAATCCACACCTGAGGCCAGACCTGTTCGACTGACACCATCTCCCACCAACCAGGGTGGCAGGCTCAGGAGTGGGAGAGCCTATCGCGGCCTGGTCTCTCGGAGTTAGCTCCGCCCCCTGCCCTTTATTACCTGCCCTGTGCTCTCCCTCAGTGCTTGTAATTCTTTTGGATTCCTGGCCCCACTGCTGCTTGCTCCAGCCTGCTTCTGCCGTGCTTCTGCCTTGCTGCAGTTCTGCTTGACCTGCTTTGCTTGCCCTGGCTTGCTTCTGTCTCCTTGCCCGCTCGGGTGTACTCACTTCGTCCAGGTCCTGACTGTTCGTTCGCCGCCCCGTTTCCTCGTGGCGTTCCGTGGCTACTGCCCCTTCCCTTGCGTGTTCCCCGTTTGTCTTCCAGTGCACTTAGCCAGCGTAGGGACCGCCGCCCAGTTGTACCTCGTCGCCTAGGGCGGGTCGTTGCAAGTAGGCAGGGACAGGGCGGTGGGTAGATTAGGGCTCACTTTCCCTTCACCTCCTTCCTGCCATTACATAATTACAAGCCCTTACCTAGTCTACCCTTTCTCCTACGCTGACGCTATCATGGACCCCCTTGAGACCCTGACCCAGCAGATGCAGGGCCTCTCCCTACAGGTCCAGGCCCTGGCCCAAAGGGTCAATCAGGGTGACGCTGCTTTAGTAGTACCCCTCACCTCACCTCTAGAACCCGACCTCAAGTTACCTGACCGGTTTTCAGGGGACCGTAAGACGTTTCTCTCCTTCCGGGAGAGTTGCAGACTGTATTTCCGCCTAAAGCCCCACTCCTCAGGTTCCGAGAACCAGCGGGTGGGTATCATCATATCCCGACTCCAGGAAGGGCCCCAAGAGTGGGCCTTCTCCTTGGCTCCTGACGCCCCTGAACTTTCCTCTGTTGATCGTTTTTTCTCTGCCCTCGGACTCATTTACGACGAGACTGACAGGACTGCTTTAGCCGAGAGTCAGCTGGTGACCTTACGTCAGGGTAGGAGACCGGTTGAGGAATACTGTTCTGATTTTAGGAAGTGGTGCGTAGCTTCTCAGTGGAACGATCCGGCCCTAAGGTGCCAGTTTAGGTTAGGATTATCTGACGCCCTGAAGGATCTGCTGGTTAGCTACCCCTCGCCTGACTCCCTTGACCAGGTTATGGCCCTAGCAGTACGACTTGACCGACGTCTCAGGGAACGTCAGCTAGAACGCTTCAGTGTGCTCCCCTCTGACTTTTCTGCGATTCCCCCCGAGGTCCCGTCTCCTCGCCCCTCCACGGAGGACTCGGAGGTACCTATGCAACTCGGGGCCTCCATGTCCCCTCGACAACGTAGGGAGTTTCGCAGAATGAATGGTCTCTGCTTCTACTGTGGGGACGACAAGCATCTACTGAACACCTGTCCCAGGCGCAAGAATAAGAAGCCGGAAAACTTCCGCGCCTAAGTGATCATCGGGGAGGTCACTTGGGCGCACAGGTATTTCCCGTTAATGTGAAACGCAATAAAATTTTGCTTCCCTTTCAGGTCTCGTTTGCTGGCCGGTCTGCCACGGGCAGTGCTTTCGTGGATTCTGGCTCATCTGCTAATATCATGTCTGTGGAATTTGCTATGTCTCTAAAGATGCCTTGTATTGATTTACCTTATCCTATCCCTGTAGTAGGAATCGACTCAACCCCCCTTGCTAATGGTTATTTTACTCAGCATACCCCTGTTTTTGAACTCCTGGTTGGCTCCATGCATTTGGAGCAGTGCTCTGTACTGGTGATGCAGGGATTATCGTCTGATCTGGTATTAGGTCTTCCCTGGTTGCAGTTGCATAATCCCACGTTTGATTGGAATACTGGGGATCTCACCAAATGGGGTAGTGAATGCCTGATGTCATGTCTTTCTGTTAACTCTATTTCTCCCCGGGAGGAGGTAAACACGCTTCCTGAGTTTGTTCAGGACTTCGCCGATGTGTTTTCCAAGGAGGCCTCTGAGGTGTTGCCCCCCCATAGAGATTACGATTGCGCCATCGATTTGGTGCCTGGTGCCAAGCTTCCTAAGGGTAGGATATTTAATCTTTCATGTCCTGAACGTGAAGCGATGAGGGTATATATCCAAGAATGCCTGGCCAAGGGTTTCATTCGCCCCTCGACTTCTCCTGTAGGTGCTGGCTTCTTCTTCGTGGGGAAGAAGGATGGTGGTCTTAGGCCGTGCATTGATTATCGTAACCTGAATAAGGTCACCGTAAGGAACCAGTACCCACTTCCTTTGATTCCGGATCTTTTTAATCAGGTTCAGGGAGCCCAGTGGTTTTCTAAGTTCGATCTACGGGGGGCATATAACCTTATCCGCATCAAAGAGGGGGATGAGTGGAAAACTGCGTTCAACACACCCGAGGGTCATTTCGAATACCTGGTCATGCCCTTTGGGTTGTGTAATGCCCCTGCTGTCTTCCAGAATTTTATTAATGAAATCCTGAGAGATTACCTGGGGATATTTCTTGTTGTGTACCTTGATGACATACTGGTGTTTTCCAAGGACTGGTCCTCCCACGTGGAGCATGTCAGGAAGGTGCTCCAGGTCCTTCGGGAGAATAATCTGTTTGCTAAGACTGAAAAATGTGTCTTTGGGGTACAGGAGATACCATTTTTAGGGCAAATCCTCACTCCTCATGAATTCCGCATGGACCCTGCCAAGGTTCAAGCTGTGGCGGAATGGGTCCAACCTGCCTCCCTTAAGGCGTTACAGTGTTTTTTAGGGTTCGCCAACTATTACAGGAGATTTATTGCCAACTTCTCGGTCGTCGCTAAGCCTCTTACGGATCTCACCCGCAAGGGTGCCGATGTCCTCCATTGGCCCCCTGAGGCCGTCCAGGCCTTTGAGACTCTCAAGAAGTGCTTTATCTCGGCCCCCGTGCTGATTCAGCCCAACCAAGAGGAGCCATTTATTGTGGAGGTTGACGCTTCCGAGGTGGGAGTGGGGGCCGTCTTGTCCCAGGGTACCAGCTCCCTCACCCATCTCCGCCCCTGTGCTTACTTCTCTAGGAAGTTTTCGCCCACGGAGAGTAACTATGATATTGGCAACCGCGAACTTCTAGCCATTAAATGGGCGTTTGAGGAGTGGCGGCACTTCCTGGAGGGGGCCAGACACCAGGTAACGGTCCTTACGGATCACAAGAATCTGGTTTTCCTAGAATCGGCCCGGAGGCTTAATCCTAGACAAGCTCGGTGGGCACTATTCTTTACCAGATTTAATTTCTTGGTTACCTATAGGGCTGGGTCCAAGAATATTAAGGCTGACGCTCTGTCACGTAGTTTCATGGCCAATCCTCCTTCCGAGAAGGATCCCGCTTGTATTTTACCCCCTGGTATAATCGTCTCTGCCACGGATTCTGATTTAGCTTCTGATATCGCGGCTGATCAGGGTGCAGCTCCCGGGAACGTCCCTGGGGACAAACTGTTTGTTCCCCTGCAATACCGGCTGAGGGTACTCAGGGAAAACCATGACTCCGCTCTATCTGGTCATCCTGGCATCTTGGGCACCAAACACCTCATCACCAGAAACTATTGGTGGCCTGGGTTGCCTAAAGATGTTAGGGCTTACGTCGCCGCTTGTGAGGTTTGCGCTAGGTCCAAAACCCCTAGGTCCCGACCTGCGGGCCTACTACGTTCCTTGCCCATTCCCCAGAGACCTTGGACCCATATCTCCATGGATTTTATCACCGATTTGCCTCCATCTCAGGGCAAGTCGGTGGTGTGGGTGGTAGTCGACCGCTTCAGCAAGATGTGCCACTTTGTGCCCCTTAAGAAGCTACCTAACGCCAAGACGTTAGCTTCTTTGTTCGTGAAACACATCCTGCGTCTCCATGGGGCCCCTGTCAATATCGTTTCTGACAGAGGGGTACAATTTGTTTCCTTATTTTGGAGAGCTTTTTGTAAAAAGTTGGAGATTGATCTGTCCTTCTCCTCCGCCTTCCATCCCGAAACTAATGGCCAAACGGAAAGGACCAACCAATCCCTGGAACAATATTTAAGGTGTTTCATCTCGGACTGTCAATTCGATTGGGTCTCATTCCTTCCCCTTGCTGAATTTTCCCTGAATAACCGGGTCAGTAACTCGTCAGGGGTCTCCCCGTTTTTCTGTAATTTCGGGTTTAACCCAAGGTTCTCCTCCGTCTCCCCTGGTTGTTCCAATAATCCTGAGGTAGAGGAGGTTCATCGGGAACTGTGCACTGTCTGGGCCCAGGTTCAGAAGAACCTAGAGGCGTCCCAGAGCGCACAAAAGATTCAGGCGGATAGTAGACGTTCTGCTAACCCCCGGTTTGTCGTCGGGGATTTGGTCTGGTTGTCGTCCAGGAACTTGCGCCTTAAGGTCCCGTCCAGGAAGTTTGCTCCCCGATTCATTGGACCTTATAAGATCATTGAAGTCCTCAACCCTGTATCCTTCCGTCTGGAGCTCCCCCCATCCTTTCGCATACATGACGTCTTCCATGCCTCCCTCCTTAAACGCTGCTCCCCGTCCTGGTCCCCCTCGAGGATACCTCCTGTTCCCGTTCTCACCCCTGAGGGGGTGGAATTCGAGGTGGCCAAGATTATGGACAGTAGGATGGTCCAGGGCTCCCTCCAGTACCTGGTCCATTGGAAAGGATACGGGCCGGAGGAGAGGACTTGGGTACCTGCCCGTGATGTTCACGCTGGGGTATTGATCAGGAGGTTCCACCTCCTCTTCCCCACTAAACCGGGTCCCCTTAGTAAGGGTCCGGTGGCCCCTCATAAAAGGGGGAGTACTGTTAGGGATCTGCCAGGTACTTCATCTAGCTATACTCCTGGGATTAATCAATCCACACCTGAGGCCAGACCTGTTCGACTGACACCATCTCCCACCAACCAGGGTGGCAGGCTCAGGAGTGGGAGAGCCTATCGCGGCCTGGTCTCTCGGAGTTAGCTCCGCCCCCTGCCCTTTATTACCTGCCCTGTGCTCTCCCTCAGTGCTTGTAATTCTTTTGGATTCCTGGCCCCACTGCTGCTTGCTCCAGCCTGCTTCTGCCGTGCTTCTGCCTTGCTGCAGTTCTGCTTGACCTGCTTTGCTTGCCCTGGCTTGCTTCTGTCTCCTTGCCCGCTCGGGTGTACTCACTTCGTCCAGGTCCTGACTGTTCGTTCGCCGCCCCGTTTCCTCGTGGCGTTCCGTGGCTACTGCCCCTTCCCTTGCGTGTTCCCCGTTTGTCTTCCAGTGCACTTAGCCAGCGTAGGGACCGCCGCCCAGTTGTACCTCGTCGCCTAGGGCGGGTCGTTGCAAGTAGGCAGGGACAGGGCGGTGGGTAGATTAGGGCTCACTTTCCCTTCACCTCCTTCCTGCCATTACAGCCCCTATAGCTGCCCCCACACTGTATAATGCCACTATAGCTGCCTTCCACACTGTATAATGCCCTCATAACCGACTTCCACGTAGTATAATGCCCCTATAGCTGCCCCCACAGTGTATAATGCCCCTATAGCTGCCCTCCACACTGTATAATGCCCCTATAGCTGCCCTCCACACTGTATAATGCCCTCATAACAGACTTCCACGTAGTATAATGCCCCTATAGCTGCCCCCACACTGTATAATGCCCCTATAGCTGCCGTCCACACTGTATAATGCCCTCATAACCGACTTCCACGTATTATAATGCCCCTATAGCTGCCCTCCACACTGTATAATGCCCCTATAGCTGCCCTCCACACTGTATAATGCCCCTATAGCTGCCCCACACTGTATAATGCCCCTATAGCTGCCCTCCACACTGTATAATGCCCCTATAGCTGCCCTCCACACTGTATAATGCCCTCAAAACCGACTTCCACGTAGTATAATGCCCCTATAGCTGCCCCCACACAGTATAATGCCCCTATAGCTGCCCTCCACACTGTATAATGCCCTCATAACCGACTTCCATGTAGTATAATGCCCCTATAGCTGCCCTCCACACTGTATAATGCCCCTATAGCTGCCCTCCACATTGTATAATGCCCCTATAGCTGCCCTCCACACTGTATAATGCCCTATAGCTGCCCCCACACTGTATAATGCCCCTATAGCTGCCCTCCACACTGTATAATGCCCCTATAGTTGCCCTCCACACTGTATAATGCCCTCATAACCGACTTCCACGTAGTATAATGACCCTATAGCTGCCCTCCACACTGTATAATGCCCATATAGCTGCCCCACGCTGTATAATGCCCCTATAGCTGCCCCACACTGTATAATGCCCCTATAGCTGCCCCACACTGTATAATGCCCTATAGCTGCCCCACACTGTATAATGCCCCTATAGCTGCCCTCCACACTGTATAATGCCCCTATAGCTGCCCTCCACACTGTATAATGCCTCTATAGCTGCCATCCACTGTATAATGCCCCTATAGCTGCCCTCCACACTGTATAATGCCCCTATAGCTGCCCTCCACACTGTATAATGCCCCTATAGCTGCCCTCCACACTGTATAATGCCCGTATAGCTGCCCTCCACACGGTATAATGCCCCTATAGCTGCCCTCCACACTGTATAATGCCCCTATAGCTGCCCTCCACACTGTATAATGCCCTTATAGCTGCCCTCCACACTGTATAAAACCCCTATAGCTGCCCTCCACACTGTATAATACCCCTATAGCTGCCCTCCACACTGTATAATGCCCCTATAGCTGCCCTCCACACTGTATAATGCCCCTATAGCTGCCCTCCACACTGTATAATGCCCCTATAGCTGCCCCACACTGTATAATGCCCCTATAGCCGCCCCACACTGTATAATGCCCCTATAGCTGCCCCACACTGTATAATGCCCCTATAGCTGCCCCACACTGTATAATGCCCCTATAGCTGCCCGCCACACTGTATAATGCCCCTATAGCTGCCCGCCACACTGTATAATGCCCCTATAGCTGCCCTCCACACTGTATAATGCCCCTATAGCTGCCCTCCACACTGTATAATGCCCCTATAGCTGCCCTCCACACTGTATAATGCCCCTGTGATGGTGCATTATATGTGGTTTATTGTGAGTCCTCAGCAGAGAGGGATAACTCTCTAATCAAGTACCACAGGTCGTGTCTCCAGCCTATGGACAATTGGACGAGTCAGAGGTGAAGTCCACAAGACAAAGTGTTGTCATTGTCCACTCTCCACAGGGGGTCATCAGGAGGCACCACAGTTATATTCAGCTCAGGTGCAGACCAGCAAACCAAGCAGATCCAATTATCTTCCCCATTGTGTTCTCATCCTGACTGTGGCAATACACATCATAGCACAAAGGACCACAACTCACTTACAGACAGTGTATGATTACAAACTAAAGTCATTATAATGATGGTGACTAGAAACTGCCAAGATGTTCCTCCCCCTGAGTGGATATAAGGGCTTGTCCTGGGGAGGATAAGATCTTCTGGATTTAGACCTTTAGGAGAGCTGAAGCTGAGGCCAGCACTCTGAAGATGTTCCTGTGACTACCTTATTTTGTGGACTGTGTGTTGTTCCTGCATTGAACGTGACTTGTTCTGTCAACATTGGATGCAATAAACCCTGTTGGAGTTGCCCTGACGTCTCTGGCTCTGTTGATCGTGTATTAATGTAACGAACCCCATGACAACTGGTGTCAGAAGTGGGATCAACAGAGTGCAGCTCCATGGAGAACCACCCAGCGAATGAGTTCCGGAACTGGACCGTACTTAGTCTCCAAGAACGAGCCCGAGGACTTGGCCTGAACTACCAGGGACTATCTAAAGAGCCATTAATTGATCTACTGGTGAGTGCTAGCCAGGTGACCTCCTCCCAGGTGGCTAATGGACATGCTCCGGAGACAGCGGCTCTTACCACTAAAAGCCAATGGTTAGTGTGGTATGAGGAGGAAATGGCAGCTCTGGGATCAATCGTTACTCAGGAGTATCAGCTGGAAGCTGCTAACATGGCAAAACAGAGACAGGCTGCAATGGAGGCCGAAAGAGGGCAGAATATTACCTGGGGTGAGAGCCGGAGAAACCGGGAAACTTTACGGGTCACCCGGAAGGAATTCAAGCCGTTTAATGAGGAAACTGGGGATGTGGAAGGGTTTTTCCAGGACTTTGAACAGCAGTGCGCCCTGCTGGATGTACCCACCTCTGATTGGATGCGTGTTTTAGTGGGGCTCCTTGAAGGGGGAGCCGCAGAAGCATACCGGACCCTAGACGCACAGCGGAACCGGGACTATGACATTGTGAAACAAACTATTTTGGACTACTATGCCGTCACCCCAGACTCACATCGGGCCCAATTCCGAGACCTTCCCTGTACTGCTGGTGGATCTTTTAGGATGTATGCCCATAAAATGTCCCGGGCGTGTCAGAGATGGCTGGAAGCCGAGAGCGCCTTCACTGTGGACGATATTCTACAAGCGTTCCTGAAAGAACAGTTTTATACCAAGTGCCCCCAGGAAATACGGGAATGGGTCCGCGAACGTAAGCCACCAACATTGAATGGAGCTGCAGCCCTGGCTGATGAGGCACTTACCATCAAACCTCAGTGGAGGAGGCTACTGGACAATAAACCTCAATCTAACCCAGCCCCCCGGCCACCTCCTGTCATATACGGCCCTCAACCCATCCGCAGGCCAATGACAACCATGCCAACCAATCCAGGGGCCCCACAGTTCCGACCGCGATATGGAGGGATCTCAGAAAGGAAGTGTTATGGGTGCGGTCAGCCTGGCCACTTACAGTCTAGCTGCCCCTCAAGAAATCGAAGGGAGCTCCGACCTTTCCCCCCTCCCCCTGGGCATCTTGTGCACTCCATCCTGCCTGAGGAAGAGTTCCCACCACCCCCACCAGAGTGGACTACCGAACCCTGCATCACGGAGACCCCCCCTGGCTTATATGGCATTCAGTCCCTTGCGAAAAGTTACCCAGAGCAAAGGCAGCGCCATCTGCAGGATGTTTTTATTGATGGATATAAGGTGACTGGCTTTAGAGACACTGGGGCGTTCCTGACCATTGCTGACCCACGTGTGGTTCGGCCAGAGGCAATCCATCAAGGCCCAGGAATACCCATCGCACTGGCAGGGGGTACTCGCAAATATATCCAGAAGGCTGCTGTACATTTGGATTATGGTTACGGAGAAAGACTGTGTTGGATTGGAGTTATGGGTGGACTTCCCGCGGATGTTCTCCTTGGGAATGACATTGGGGAATTACAGTGCCATTTTGTGGGAGCTGTCACCCGTAACCAAGCTGCCCAAGCACAAAGAATTTCTGATTTTACTGTGGAGCAGCATCCAGGACCCCCAACTGAACTGGTAAGAGCTACATCTACTGCTTCTACATTGAGAGACTTTTGGGACCGGGAAGAGTTTAGGCAAGAAATAGAAGGTGATCCGACCTTGGCAGCTATTAAACTAAGGGCAGAAACTGGGCAGGAGGGAGAGAATGGCGATAGGATCACCAGGGATAAGGGATTGTATTATCGGTATGTAGAGGCCCGGGGTGGGGTCAACCCTGAAGCGACTACCAGGCAACTCATTGTCCCCCAAAAGTATAGGCTGCAGCTACTCCAACTGGCTCATGACATCCCCTTATCGGGTCATCAAGGTAGGAAACGGACAGAGAAAAGAATCACCCACAACTTTTACTGGCCTGGCGTTTCACAATCAGTAGTTCGATACTGCCGTACCTGTGATGTGTGCCAACGGATGCGACATCCAGGTGCTCGTCACAAGGTACCCCTGCAATCCCTGCCAATCATTGAGGAGCCATTTCAGCGTGTAGCTGTGGATATAATAGGACCTTTGGCGCACCCCAGCAGAACAGGGAAACGGTTTATTCTGACGGTGGTGGATTATGCCACCCGCTATCCTGAGGCCGTGGCTCTGTCCAGCATTACAGCCATGAAGGTAGCAGAGGCTCTTGTTACCATCTTTACCCGAGTAGGGTTCCCCAGTGAAATACTATCAGACCAAGGAACTCAGTTCATGTCAGACCTGGTCCAGTCTCTCTGGCACACCTGTGGCGTCCGAGCCATTCGCACCACCCCATACCACCCCCAAACCAATGGACTGTGTGAACGTTTCAATGGAACCCTAAAAAATATGCTTCGCGCCTTTGCAGACACTGAACGGGACTGGGAGCAATATCTGCCACATCTCCTGTTTGCCTACCGGGAGGTGCCCCAAGAGTCAACCGGATTTTCCCCTTTCGAACTGCTCTACGGTCGGAAGGTCCGTGGGCCCCTGACCCTTCTAAAGGAATACTGGGAGGGAGAGATCACCGACACTGGAGTACCTGTCATTCCGTATGTTCTGGAATTTCGAGATCGCCTTACACGACTAACTACCTTGGCTAAAGAACACCTGCAACAGGCCCAGTACCGCCAGAAGACCTGGTATGATCGGAAAGCCAGGACCCGTGAGTTTATTGAAGGACAACAAGTGCTTATGATTAACGCTGTCCCTGCCAACAAGCTGCAAGCAACATGGGATGGTCCTTACCGAGTTATCCGAAAACTTAATGACACTAACTACGTCATTGCCATGGACCCTAGTGGCCGGCGACAAAAGACGGTCCACATCAACATGCTGAAAGAGTACCACGACCGATCCCTGCCTGTTTTGGCTATCTGCTGTCCCCCTAGTGATAAGGAAGGAGACGACTCCCTACCAGACCTTCTGCATCTGTCTCGAGCTGGGGGTACTCTGAACCAAGTGCCCCTAGGACTCCATCTGTCAGATATCCAAAAGGATGATATTCTCGCCTTGCTGGGACCAAGAGCTTCCGCTTTCTCCTCAGCACCTGGACGGACAACTCTCACCAGTCACCATGTGGAAACTCAAGGGCAACGCCCCATCCAGCAGGCCCCCTACCGAGTTCCAGAGGCTGTTCGGGACATGATCAAAAGTGAACTGGCGGACATGAAACAACTTGGGATTATTAGGCCTTCCCAGAGCCCCTGGGCATCCCCTGTGGTACTGGTGCCCAAAAAGGATGGCACAACGCGATTCTGCGTAGATTACCGGCGCCTAAACGATGCCACCAAAAGTGACGCGTACCCTATGCCCCGGATTGACGATCTACTGGATCGGCTAGCCAGTGCTCGATTTGTAACTACATTAGACTTGAGCAAGGGGTACTGGCAGATACCCCTAACAGAGAATGCCCGGGAGCGATCTGCGTTTATTACCCCCTTTGGACTCTTTGAGTTCTTGGGAATGCCCTTTGGGATGAAAAATGCCCCAGCAACCTTCCAAAGATTGGTAGACCGGCTGCTAGAACAATGTCAGGACTTTGCCTGTGCATACTTGGATGATATTGCCATTTTCAGCACATCATGGGAGGAACATCTTAAACACTTGGGCATAGTGCTAGACCATATTCTCGCAGCAGGACTGACAATTCGCCCTGATAAATGCCAGTTGGGTATGGCTGAGGTGCAGTATCTGGGGCACAGAGTAGGAGGTGGGACCCTAAGACCTGAGCCTGCCAAGGTGGAAGCCATTAGCAACTGGCCTACCCCTCAAACTAAGAAACAAGTACTGGCCTTTTTGGGGACCGCTAGTTACTACCGAAAATTTGTTTCTCATTTCAGTGCCCTGGCAAAGCCCCTAAATGACCTGACCCGCAAAAACATGCCAAGAATGGTGAAGTGGGCACCTGCCTGCGAGGAAGCCTTTACAGCATTAAAGACGGCTCTCACCACTGCCCCTGTCTTGGCCGCACCAGACTACAAGCGCAGGTTCCTTGTGCAGACAGATGCGTCCACTTACGGGATTGGAGCAGTTCTTAGCCAGATAGATGCGGCTGGGCATGAGCATCCAGTTGCTTTCATAAGTCGTAAACTCCTGGATCGGGAAGTTGCCTATGCTACTATTGAAAAAGAGTGCCTTGCCATCGTATGGGCTCTCAAAAAATTACAGCCATACCTGTATGGCAGAGACTTTACCATTGTAACGGATCACAACCCCCTCACATGGCTGAACCGAGTGTCAGGGGACAATGGACGATTACTGCGGTGGAGCCTGTCCTTACAACCTTACAGCTTCTCCATCCAATACAAACGGGGAAGCCAACACCAGAACGCTGATGGACTGTCCCGACAAGAAGAGCCATAGACTGCCCTTCCCCCCTGAACCGATCGAGGAACCCGCCAACTGTTGGGAATTGTTCTGTGGTCCTACAATGTGGATCAGTGGGCACTACGAGTGAGGTGGCCAGCGGCCTGTGTAGGCCACATGGCCAGCTCACTTATTATATGAGGGGAGAGGTTGTGATGGTGCATTATATGTGGTTTATTGTGAGTCCTCAGCAGAGAGGGATAACTCTCTAATCAAGTACCACAGGTCGTGTCTCCAGCCTATGGACAATTGGACGAGTCAGAGGTGAAGTCCACAAGACAAAGTGTTGTCATTGTCCACTCTCCACAGGGGGTCATCAGGAGGCACCACAGTTATATTCAGCTCAGGTGCAGACCAGCAAACCAAGCAGATCCAATTATCTTCCCCATTGTGTTCTCATCCTGACTGTGGCAATACACATCATAGCACAAAGGACCACAACTCACTTACAGACAGTGTATGATTACAAACTAAAGTCATTATAATGATGGTGACTAGAAACTGCCAAGATGTTCCTCCCCCTGAGTGGATATAAGGGCTTGTCCTGGGGAGGATAAGATCTTCTGGATTTAGACCTTTAGGAGAGCTGAAGCTGAGGCCAGCACTCTGAAGATGTTCCTGTGACTACCTTATTTTGTGGACTGTGTGTTGTTCCTGCATTGAACGTGACTTGTTCTGTCAACATTGGATGCAATAAACCCTGTTGGAGTTGCCCTGACGTCTCTGGCTCTGTTGATCGTGTATTAATGTAACGAACCCCATGACAACTGGTGTCAGAAGTGGGATCAACAGAGTGCAGCTCCATGGAGAACCACCCAGCGAATGAGTTCCGGAACTGGACCGTACTTAGTCTCCAAGAACGAGCCCGAGGACTTGGCCTGAACTACCAGGGACTATCTAAAGAGCCATTAATTGATCTACTGGTGAGTGCTAGCCAGGTGACCTCCTCCCAGGTGGCTAATGGACATGCTCCGGAGACAGCGGCTCTTACCACTAAAAGCCAATGGTTAGTGTGGTATGAGGAGGAAATGGCAGCTCTGGGATCAATCGTTACTCAGGAGTATCAGCTGGAAGCTGCTAACATGGCAAAACAGAGACAGGCTGCAATGGAGGCCGAAAGAGGGCAGAATATTACCTGGGGTGAGAGCCGGAGAAACCGGGAAACTTTACGGGTCACCCGGAAGGAATTCAAGCCGTTTAATGAGGAAACTGGGGATGTGGAAGGGTTTTTCCAGGACTTTGAACAGCAGTGCGCCCTGCTGGATGTACCCACCTCTGATTGGATGCGTGTTTTAGTGGGGCTCCTTGAAGGGGGAGCCGCAGAAGCATACCGGACCCTAGACGCACAGTGGAACCGGGACTATGACATTGTGAAACAAACTATTTTGGACTACTATGCCGTCACCCCAGACTCACATCGGGCCCAATTCCGAGACCTTCCCTGTACTGCTGGTGGATCTTTTAGGATGTATGCCCATAAAATGTCCCGGGCGTGTCAGAGATGGCTGGAAGCCGAGAGCGCCTTCACTGTGGACGATATTCTACAAGCGTTCCTGAAAGAACAGTTTTATACCAAGTGCCCCCAGGAAATACGGGAATGGGTCCGCGAACGTAAGCCACCAACATTGAATGGAGCTGCAGCCCTGGCTGATGAGGCACTTACCATCAAACCTCAGTGGAGGAGGCTACTGGACAATAAACCTCAATCTAACCCAGCCCCCCGGCCACCTCCTGTCATATACGGCCCTCAACCCATCCGCAGGCCAATGACAACCATGCCAACCAATCCAGGGGCCCCACAGTTCCGACCGCGATATGGAGGGATCTCAGAAAGGAAGTGTTATGGGTGCGGTCAGCCTGGCCACTTACAGTCTAGCTGCCCCTCAAGAAATCGAAGGGAGCTCCGACCTTTCCCCCCTCCCCCTGGGCATCTTGTGCACTCCATCCTGCCTGAGGAAGAGTTCCCACCACCCCCACCAGAGTGGACTACCGAACCCTGCATCACGGAGACCCCCCCTGGCTTATATGGCATTCAGTCCCTTGCGAAAAGTTACCCAGAGCAAAGGCAGCGCCATCTGCAGGATGTTTTTATTGATGGATATAAGGTGACTGGCTTTAGAGACACTGGGGCGTTCCTGACCATTGCTGACCCACGTGTGGTTCGGCCAGAGGCAATCCATCAAGGCCCAGGAATACCCATCGCACTGGCAGGGGGTACTCGCAAATATATCCAGAAGGCTGCTGTACATTTGGATTATGGTTACGGAGAAAGACTGTGTTGGATTGGAGTTATGGGTGGACTTCCCGCGGATGTTCTCCTTGGGAATGACATTGGGGAATTACAGTGCCATTTTGTGGGAGCTGTCACCCGTAACCAAGCTGCCCAAGCACAAAGAATTTCTGATTTTACTGTGGAGCAGCATCCAGGACCCCCAACTGAACTGGTAAGAGCTACATCTACTGCTTCTACATTGAGAGACTTTTGGGACCGGGAAGAGTTTAGGCAAGAAATAGAAGGTGATCCGACCTTGGCAGCTATTAAACTAAGGGCAGAAACTGGGCAGGAGGGAGAGAATGGCGATAGGATCACCAGGGATAAGGGATTGTATTATCGGTTATGTAGAGGCCCGGGGTGGGGTCAACCCTGAAGCGACTACCAGGCAACTCATTGTCCCCCAAAAGTATAGGCTGCAGCTACTCCAACTGGCTCATGACATCCCCTTATCGGGTCATCAAGGTAGGAAACGGACAGAGAAAAGAATCACCCACAACTTTTACTGGCCTGGCGTTTCACAATCAGTAGTTCGATACTGCCGTACCTGTGATGTGTGCCAACGGATGCGACATCCAGGTGCTCGTCACAAGGTACCCCTGCAATCCCTGCCAATCATTGAGGAGCCATTTCAGCGTGTAGCTGTGGATATAATAGGACCTTTGGCGCACCCCAGCAGAACAGGGAAACGGTTTATTCTGACGGTGGTGGATTATGCCACCCGCTATCCTGAGGCCGTGGCTCTGTCCAGCATTACAGCCATGAAGGTAGCAGAGGCTCTTGTTACCATCTTTACCCGAGTAGGGTTCCCCAGTGAAATACTATCAGACCAAGGAACTCAGTTCATGTCAGACCTGGTCCAGTCTCTCTGGCACACCTGTGGCGTCCGAGCCATTCGCACCACCCCATACCACCCCCAAACCAATGGACTGTGTGAACGTTTCAATGGAACCCTAAAAAATATGCTTCGCGCCTTTGCAGACACTGAACGGGACTGGGAGCAATATCTGCCACATCTCCTGTTTGCCTACCGGGAGGTGCCCCAAGAGTCAACCGGATTTTCCCCTTTCGAACTGCTCTACGGTCGGAAGGTCCGTGGGCCCCTGACCCTTCTAAAGGAATACTGGGAGGGAGAGATCACCGACACTGGAGTACCTGTCATTCCGTATGTTCTGGAATTTCGAGATCGCCTTACACGACTAACTACCTTGGCTAAAGAACACCTGCAACAGGCCCAGTACCGCCAGAAGACCTGGTATGATCGGAAAGCCAGGACCCGTGAGTTTATTGAAGGACAACAAGTGCTTATGATTAACGCTGTCCCTGCCAACAAGCTGCAAGCAACATGGGATGGTCCTTACCGAGTTATCCGAAAACTTAATGACACTAACTACGTCATTGCCATGGACCCTAGTGGCCGGCGACAAAAGACGGTCCACATCAACATGCTGAAAGAGTACCACGACCGATCCCTGCCTGTTTTGGCTATCTGCTGTCCCCCTAGTGATAAGGAAGGAGACGACTCCCTACCAGACCTTCTGCATCTGTCTCGAGCTGGGGGTACTCTGAACCAAGTGCCCCTAGGACTCCATCTGTCAGATATCCAAAAGGATGATATTCTCGCCTTGCTGGGACCAAGAGCTTCCGCTTTCTCCTCAGCACCTGGACGGACAACTCTCACCAGTCACCATGTGGAAACTCAAGGGCAACGCCCCATCCAGCAGGCCCCCTACCGAGTTCCAGAGGCTGTTCGGGACATGATCAAAAGTGAACTGGCGGACATGAAACAACTTGGGATTATTAGGCCTTCCCAGAGCCCCTGGGCATCCCCTGTGGTACTGGTGCCCAAAAAGGATGGCACAACGCGATTCTGCGTAGATTACCGGCGCCTAAACGATGCCACCAAAAGTGACGCGTACCCTATGCCCCGGATTGACGATCTACTGGATCGGCTAGCCAGTGCTCGATTTGTAACTACATTAGACTTGAGCAAGGGGTACTGGCAGATACCCCTAACAGAGAATGCCCGGGAGCGATCTGCGTTTATTACCCCCTTTGGACTCTTTGAGTTCTTGGGAATGCCCTTTGGGATGAAAAATGCCCCAGCAACCTTCCAAAGATTGGTAGACCGGCTGCTAGAACAATGTCAGGACTTTGCCTGTGCATACTTGGATGATATTGCCATTTTCAGCACATCATGGGAGGAACATCTTAAACACTTGGGCATAGTGCTAGACCATATTCTCGCAGCAGGACTGACAATTCGCCCTGATAAATGCCAGTTGGGTATGGCTGAGGTGCAGTATCTGGGGCACAGAGTAGGAGGTGGGACCCTAAGACCTGAGCCTGCCAAGGTGGAAGCCATTAGCAACTGGCCTACCCCTCAAACTAAGAAACAAGTACTGGCCTTTTTGGGGACCGCTAGTTACTACCGAAAATTTGTTTCTCATTTCAGTGCCCTGGCAAAGCCCCTAAATGACCTGACCCGCAAAAACATGCCAAGAATGGTGAAGTGGGCACCTGCCTGCGAGGAAGCCTTTACAGCATTAAAGACGGCTCTCACCACTGCCCCTGTCTTGGCCGCACCAGACTACAAGCGCAGGTTCCTTGTGCAGACAGATGCGTCCACTTACGGGATTGGAGCAGTTCTTAGCCAGATAGATGCGGCTGGGCATGAGCATCCAGTTGCTTTCATAAGTCGTAAACTCCTGGATCGGGAAGTTGCCTATGCTACTATTGAAAAAGAGTGCCTTGCCATCGTATGGGCTCTCAAAAAATTACAGCCATACCTGTATGGCAGAGACTTTACCATTGTAACGGATCACAACCCCCTCACATGGCTGAACCGAGTGTCAGGGGACAATGGACGATTACTGCGGTGGAGCCTGTCCTTACAACCTTACAGCTTCTCCATCCAATACAAACGGGGAAGCCAACACCAGAACGCTGATGGACTGTCCCGACAAGAAGAGCCATAGACTGCCCTTCCCCCCTGAACCGATCGAGGAACCCGCCAACTGTTGGGAATTGTTCTGTGGTCCTACAATGTGGATCAGTGGGCACTACGAGTGAGGTGGCCAGCGGCCTGTGTAGGCCACATGGCCAGCTCACTTATTATATGAGGGGAGAGGTTGTGATGGTGCATTATATGTGGTTTATTGTGAGTCCTCAGCAGAGAGGGATAACTCTCTAATCAAGTACCACAGGTCGTGTCTCCAGCCTATGGACAATTGGACGAGTCAGAGGTGAAGTCCACAAGACAAAGTGTTGTCATTGTCCACTCTCCACAGGGGGTCATCAGGAGGCACCACAGTTATATTCAGCTCAGGTGCAGACCAGCAAACCAAGCAGATCCAATTATCTTCCCCATTGTGTTCTCATCCTGACTGTGGCAATACACATCATAGCACAAAGGACCACAACTCACTTACAGACAGTGTATGATTACAAACTAAAGTCATTATAATGATGGTGACTAGAAACTGCCAAGATGTTCCTCCCCCTGAGTGGATATAAGGGCTTGTCCTGGGGAGGATAAGATCTTCTGGATTTAGACCTTTAGGAGAGCTGAAGCTGAGGCCAGCACTCTGAAGATGTTCCTGTGACTACCTTATTTTGTGGACTGTGTGTTGTTCCTGCATTGAACGTGACTTGTTCTGTCAACATTGGATGCAATAAACCCTGTTGGAGTTGCCCTGACGTCTCTGGCTCTGTTGATCGTGTATTAATGTAACGAACCCCATGACAGCCCCTATAGCTGCCCTCCACACTGTATAATGCCCCTATAGCTGCCCCACACTGTATAATGCCCCTATAGCTGCCCCCACACTGTATAGTGCCCTATAGCTGCCCTCACTGTATAATGCCCCTATAGCTGCCCCCCACACTGTATAATGCCCCTATAGCTGCCCTCCACACTGTATAATGCCCACTTAGCTGCCCCCACACAGTATAAAGTCCCCCATAGCTGCCCCCACGCTGTGTAAGGCCCCCACAGCTGCCCCCAATAGTGCCTGATAAAAATAATAATATACTCACCTAACCCCTTTATGACGTGTGGAGGTGATCCCTCTGCTGCTCTGGTTTGTACAGCAGGGCGCAGACAGGCGCGATGATGTCACTGCCTCGTGTCCAGCGATACATGGTGAATGGTAGAGCAGGGAGCTTAGGGCTCCCTGCTCTACCATTGGATTTAACGGTTTCTGCATCCTGAAGATGCAGATACAGTTTAACCGGGAGAAAATAATTGATAAAACCAAAATTCGCAAGATGGCGTTGATTAATTGCACTGAATTTCGATTATTTTTTGATTAATTGGCCAGTGCTGGACGCAGGGTTATAGGAGGGGAATAGATTGTCGCCGGTGATATGGTGAAGGTTTGGAGTCAGAGTGAGACTGTGTGAGGAAACGTAGTCTGGGTGTAGTCGCTGTGACCTGAGTTATTACTTGTCTGTTAATGGCGTCCATTGGTTGGTCGTTCTGCAAAGATTCAATAGAAGTGAATGGGTCTGTAATTACGGGTGAAATCTACAGTCGTGTGCAGGGGGCCTGAGCTGAGCATGAAGACTGATTATTTCTATTGGGGTCTGTTCACACGGCAACGTCCAATACGCCTGAAATTACGGAGCCCTCCTGAATTTCAGAAGTTTTTGCATGTACTCGCGTTTTTCGCAGCGTCCATTACGGACGTAATTGGAGCTGTTTTTCTATGGAGTCAATAAAAAACGGCTCCAATTACGTCTCAAGAAGTGACAGGCACTTCTTTGACGCGGGCGTCTTTTTACGTAAAAAAAAAGCCTGTGTGCACAGAACATCGTAACCCCATTGATTTCAATGGCCAGATGTTTGGAGCCGTATTTTCGGACGTAATTCGTGGCATAAAACGCCCGAATTACGTCCGTAAATAGGGCGTGTGAACCCAGCCTTAGGCCTCATGCACACGACCGTAAAAACACCCGTTATTACAGGTCGTAATTACGACCCGAAATAACAGGCCCATAGACTTCTGTTGGCCACGGGTACCTTCCCGTTTTCTCACGGGAAGGTGCCCGTGCTGTTGAAAAAGATAGAACATGTTCTATTTTTTTATTTTACGGGCCGTGCTCCTATACTTTATAATGGGAGCACGGCTCTGAAAAACGGACGAAAATACTGCTTGAAAGCGTCAGCAAACATCTGCTCAGTCATTTGAATGGGGTTACGATGTTCTGTGCAGACGGTCGTTTTTTTTTTATGCCCCGCTGTCAAAAGACGGCACGTAAAAAAGACGCCCGCGTCAAAGAAGTGCCTGTCACTTCTTGAGACGTAATTGGAGCCGTTTTCCAGTGACTCCATAGAAAAACAGCTCGTTACGTCCGTAATTGACGCAGCGAAAAACGCCTCAACATGCCATAACGTCTGAAATTCAGGAGCTGTTTTCACCTGAAATCAGCTCTGTAATTTCAGCCGTAACAGACGTGCACGTGTGGACATAGCCTTAGACGCAGCTTTAGAGAGGAAACATTCATCATTTCCAGGAACAGGAATTAGCCTTGTATCTCTCTGACATCTACAGATCACACATGATGATGGAGATCTCCACTTGTCAGCAGATACATGAATGGACTATACGACTACCCAGACAAATCTCACAAGATCTCCCATACAGGGAAGCAGCACACAGACATTGAATTTCAAGTGGGAGTCCAAATAGCACAGAAATCAATGTTGCAGTATCCACAAACAAGCAGTAGAGGGCGCCTGTAACTCTGAGCCCAGGAAGATGTGAATGGATCTACACTAGATCCCTGTGGAACAAGCACAGACCTGACTGCTACCACCGGATCCACATTCCTCACACTCCTCATCCAGGTGTGATGCCTTCAAGGCCGGTGGATGGACTCAGGTGATTCTTTAATAATGAACTGATATTAGGAACATGATGGGGATGAGTTGCGAGGATGAAGTGCGGGACATGGGGCTGATGTGATGCTGCCCCGCTGTCACACTAATACTCCCCTGTCATGTCTGCTCATCTCCACAGCTCAGTCACAGGGAAGAAAATCATCAAGTAACCCAGTGCAGACAACTGACTAATGTGACCCCTGACCAGAATCTTATATACTGTATAATCAACAGTTCAGAAGGACCAATTCATGATGAGCAAGTGTATATACTGTACTCACCTGTTATAATGTGGACAATATAAAGCTGCAGAACACGCAAATAGACAACCTGCAAAATAACTCTTATCAGAGGACAGTGTCACCTCCCAGCAGCCCGTACCTCCTCACCTCCCAGCAGCCCGTACCTCCTCACCTCCCAGCAGCCCGTACCTCCTCACCTCCCAGCAGCCCGTACCTCCTCACCTCCCAGCAGCCCGTGCCTCCTCACCTCCCAGCAGCCCGTGCCTCCTCACCTCCCAGCAGCCCGTGCCTCCTCACCTCCCAGCATCCCGTGCCTCCTCACCTCCCAGCATCCCGTGCCTCCTCACCTCCCAGCAGCCCGTGCCTCCTCACCTCCCAGCAGCCCGTGCCTCCTCACCTCCCAGCAGCCCGTGCCTCCTCACCTCCCAGCAGCCCGTGCCTCCTCACCTCCCTGCAGCTCGTGCCTCCTCACCTCCCTGCAGCCCGTGCCTCCTCACCTCCCTGCAGCCCGTGCCTCCTCACCTGCCTGCAGTCTCTCTGTAATATGTTATTAGAGGACAGTGTTACCTCCTCACCTTCCAGCAGCCCGTGCCTCCTCACCTCCCAGCAGCCCGTGCCTCCTCACCTCCCAGCAGCCCATGCCTCCTCACCTCCCAGCAGCCCGTGCCACCTCACCTCCCAGCAGCCCGTGCCTCCTCACCTGCCTGCAGTCTCTCTGTAATATGTTATTAGAGGACAGTGTCACCTCCTCACCTTCCAGCAGCCTGTACCCCCTCTCCTGCCTGCAGCCTCTGTAATATATGTTATTAGAGGACAGTGTCACCTCCTCACCTTCCAGCAGCCTGTACCCCCTCTCCTGCCTGCAGCCTCTGTAATATATGTTATTAGAGGACAGTGTCACCTCCTCACCTTCCAGCAGCCTGTACCCCCTCTCCTGCCTGCAGCCTCTCTGTAATATATGTTATTAGAGGACAGTGTCACCTCCTCACCTTCCAGCAGCCTGTACCCCTCTCCTTCCTGCAGCCTCTCTGTAATATATGTTATTAGAGGACAGTGTCACCTCCTCACCTTCCAGCAGCCTGTACCCCCTCTCCTGCCTGCAGCCTCTGTAATATATGTTATTAGAGGACAGTGTCACCTCCTCACCTTCCAGCAGCCTGTACCCCTCTCCTGCCTGCAGCCTCTGTAATATATGTTATTAGAGGACAGTGTCACCTCCTCACCTTCCAGCAGCCTGTACCCCCTCTCCTGCCTGCAGCCTCTGTAATATATGTTATTAGAGGACAGTGTCACCTCCTCACCTTCCATCAGCCTGTACCCCCGCTCCTGCCTGCAGCCTCTGTAATATATGTTATTAGAGGACAGTGTCACCTCCTCACCTTCCAGCAGCCTGTACCCCCTCTCCTGCCTGCAGCCTCTGTAATATATGTTATTAGAGGACAGTGTCACCTCCTCACCTTCCATCAGCCTGTACCCCCGCTCCTGCCTGCAGCCTCTGTAATATATGTTATTAGAGGACAGTGTCACCTCCTCACCTTCCAGCAGCCTGTACCCCCTCTCCTGCCTGCAGCCTCTCTGTAATATATGTTATTAGAGGACAGTGTCACCTCCTCACCTTCCAGCAGCCTGTACCCCCTCTCCTGCCTGCAGCCTCTGTAATATATGTTATTAGAGGACAGTGTCACCTCCTCACCTTCCAGCAGCCTGTACCCCCTCTCCTGCCTGCAGCCTCTGTAATATATGTTATTAGAGGACAGTGTCACCTCCTCACCTCCCAGCAGCCCGTGCCTCCTCACCTCCCAGCAGCCCGTGCCTCCTCACCTCCCAGCAGCCCGTGCCTCCTCACCTCCCAGCAGCCCGTGCCTCCTCACCTCCCAGCAGCCCGTGCCTCCTCACCTCCCAGCAGCCCGTGCCTCCTCACCTCCCAGCAGCCCGTGCCTCCTCACCTCCCAGCAGCCCGTGCCTCCTCACCTGCCTGCAGTCTCTCTGTAATATGTTATTAGAGGACAGGGTCACCTCCTCACCTTCCAGCAGCCTGTACCCCCTCTCCTGCCTGCAGCCTCTCTGTAATATATGTTATTAGACAGTGTCACCTCCTCACCTTCCAGCAGCCTGTACCCCTCTCCTGCCTGCAGCCTCTGTAATATATGTTATTAGAGGACAGTGTCACCCCCTCACCTTCCAGCAGCCTGTACCCCCTCTCCTGCCTGCAGGCTCTCTGTAATATATGTTATTAGAGGACAGTGTCACCTCCTCACCTTCCAGCAGCCTGTACCCCCTCTCCTGCCTGCAGCCTCTGTAATATATGTTATTAGAGGACAGTGTCATCTCCTCACCTTCCAGCAGCCTGTACCCCCTCTCCTGCCTGCAGCCTCTGTAATATATGTTATTAGAGGACAGTGTCACCTCCTCACCTCCCAGCAGCCCGTGCCTCCTCACCTCCCAGCAGCGCGTGCCTCCCCACCTCCCAGCAGCCCGTGCCTCCCCACCTCCCAGCAGCCCGTGCCTCCCCACCTCCCAGCAGCCCGTGCCTCCCCACCTCCCAGCAGCCCGTGCCTCCCCACCTCCCAGCAGCCTGTGCCTCCTCACCTCCCAGCAGCCCGTGCCTCCTCGCCTGCCTGCAGCCTCTGTAATATGTTATTAGAGGAAAGTGTCACCTCCTCACCTTCCAGCAGCCTGTACCCCCTCTCCTGCCTGCAGCCTCTCTGTAATATATGTTATTAGAGGACAGTGTCACCTCCTCACCTTCCAGCAGCCTGTACCCCCTCTCCTGCCTGCAGCCTCTGTAATATATGTTATTAGAGGACAGTGTCACCTCCTCACCTTCCAGCAGCCTGTACCCCCGCTCCTGCCTGCAGCCTCTGTAATATATGTTATTAGAGGACAGTGTCACCTCCTCACCTTCCAGCAGCCTGTACCCCTCTCCTGCCTGCAGCCTCTCTGTAATATATGTTATTAGAGGACAGTGTCAACTCCTCACCTTCCAGCAGCCTGTACCCCCTCTCCTGCCTGCAGCCTCTGTAATATATGTTATTAGAGGACAGTGTCATCTCACCTTCCAGCAGCCTGTACCCTCTCCTGCCTGCAGCCTCTCTGTAATATATGTTATTAGAGGACAGTGTCACCTCCTCACCTTCCAGCAGCCTGTACCCCCTCTCCTGCCTGCAGCCTCTGTAATATATGTTATTAGAGGACAGTGTCACCTCCTCACCTTCCAGCAGCCTGTACCCCCCTCTCCTGCCTGCAGCCTCTGTAATATATGTTATTAGAGGACAGTGTCACCTCCTCACCTTCCAGCAGCCTGTACCCCCTCTCCTGCCTGCAGCCTCTCTGTAATATATGTTATTAGAGGACAGTGTCACCTCCTCACCTTCCAGCAGCCTGTACCCCCTCTCCTGCCTGCAGCCTCTGTAATATATGTTATTAGAGGCCAGTGTCACCTCCTCACCTTCCAGCAGCCCGTACCCCCTCTCCTGCCTGCAGCCTCTCTGTAATATATGTTATTAGAGGACAGTGTCACCTCCTCACCTTCCAGCAGCCTGTACCCCTCTCCTGCCTGCAGCCTCTGTAATATATGTTATTAGAGGACAGTGTCACCTCCTCACCTTCCAGCAGCCTGTACCCCCTCTCCTGCCTGCAGCCTCTGTAATATATGTTATTAGAGGAAAGTGTCACCTCCTCACCTTCCAGCAGCCTGTACCCCCTCTCCTGCCTGCAGCCTCTCTGTAATATATGTTATTAGAGGACAGTGTCACCTCCTCACCTTCCAGCAGCCTGTACCCCCTCTCCTGCCTGCAGCCTCTGTAATATATGTTATTAGAGGACAGTGTCACCTCCTCACCTTCCAGCAGCCTGTACCCCCGCTCCTGCCTGCAGCCTCTGTAATATATGTTATTAGAGGACAGTGTCACCTCCTCACCTTCCAGCAGCCTGTACCCCTCTCCTGCCTGCAGCCTCTCTGTAATATATGTTATTAGAGGACAGTGTCACCTCCTCACCTTCCAGCAGCCTGTACCCCCTCTCCTGCCTGCAGCCTCTGTAATATATGTTATTAGAGGACAGTGTCATCTCACCTTCCAGCAGCCTGTACCCTCTCCTGCCTGCAGCCTCTCTGTAATATATGTTATTAGAGGACAGTGTCACCTCCTCACCTTCCAGCAGCCTGTACCCCCTCTCCTGCCTGCAGCCTCTGTAATATATGTTATTAGAGGACAGTGTCACCTCCTCACCTTCCAGCAGCCTGTACCCCCCTCTCCTGCCTGCAGCCTCTGTAATATATGTTATTAGAGGACAGTGTCACCTCCTCACCTTCCAGCAGCCTGTACCCCCTCTCCTGCCTGCAGCCTCTCTGTAATATATGTTATTAGAGGACAGTGTCACCTCCTCACCTTCCAGCAGCCTGTACCCCCTCTCCTGCCTGCAGCCTCTGTAATATATGTTATTAGAGGCCAGTGTCACCTCCTCACCTTCCAGCAGCCCGTACCCCCTCTCCTGCCTGCAGCCTCTCTGTAATATATGTTATTAGAGGACAGTGTCACCTCCTCACCTTCCAGCAGCCTGTACCCCTCTCCTGCCTGCAGCCTCTGTAATATATGTTATTAGAGGACAGTGTCACCTCCTCACCTTCCAGCAGCCTGTACCCCTCTCCTGCCTGCAGCCTCTCTGTAATATATGTTATTAGAGGACAGTGTCACCTCCTCACCTCCCAGCAGCCTGTACCCCCTCTCCTGCCTGCAGCCTCTGTAACATATGTTATTAGAGGACAGTGTCACCTCCTCACCTTCCAGCAGCCTGTACCCCCTCTCCTGCCTGCAGCCTCTCTGTAATATATGTTATTAGAGGACAGGGTCACCTCCTCACCTTCCAGCAGCCTGTACCCCCTCTGCTGCCTGCAGCCTCTGTAATATATGTTATTAGAGGACAGTGTCACCTCCTCACCTTCCAGCAGCCTGTACCCCTCTCCTGCCTGCAGCCTCTGTAATATATGTTATTAGAGGACAGGGTCACCTGCTCACCTTCCAGCAGCCTGTACCTCCTCTCCTGCCTGCAGCCTCTCTGTAATATATGTTATTAGAGGACAGTGTCAGCGCCTCACCTTCCAGCAGTGTGTACCCCCTCTCCTGCCTGCAGCCTCTGTAATATATGTTATTAGAGGACAGTATCACCTCCTCACCTTCCAGCAGCCTGTACCCCCTCTCCTGCCTGCAGCCTCTGTAATATATGTTAGAGGACAGTGTCACCTCCTCACCTTCCAGCAGCCTGTACCCCCTCTCCTGCCTGCAGCCTCTCTGTAATATATGTTATTAGAGGACAGTGTCATCTCCTCACCTTCCAGCAGCCTGTACCCCCTCTCCTGCCTGCAGCCTCTGTAATATATGTTATTAGAGGACAGTGTCACCCCCTCACCTTCCAGCAGCCTGTACCTCCTCTCCTGCCTGCAGCCTCTGTAATATATGTTATTAGAGGACAGTGTCACCTCCTCACCTTCCAGCAGCCTGTACCCCCTCTCCTGCCTGCAGCCTCTGTAATATATGTTATTAGAGGACAGTGTCACCTCCTCACCTTCCAGCAGCCTGTACCCCCCTCTCCTGCCTGCAGCCTCTGTAATATATGTTATTAGAGGACAGTGTCACCTCCTCACCTTCCAGCAGCCTGTACACCCTCTCCTGCCTGCAGCCTCTGTAATATATGTTATTAGAGGACAGTGTCACCTCCTCACCTTCCATCAGCCTGTACCCCCGCTCCTGCCTGCAGCCTCTGTAATATATGTTATTAGAGGACAGTGTCACCTCACCTTCCAGCAGCCTGTACCCCCTCTCCTGCCTGCAGCCTCTCTGTAATATATGTTATTAGAGGACAGTGTCACCTCCTCACCTTCCAGCAGCCTGTACCCCCTCTCCTGCCTGCAGCCTCTGTAATATATGTTATTAGAGGCCAGTGTCACCTCCTCACCTTCCAGCAGCCCGTACCCCCTCTCCTGCCTGCAGCCTCTCTGTAATATATGTTATTAGAGGACAGTGTCACCTCCTCACCTTCCAGCAGCCTGTACCCCCTCTCCTGCCTGCAGCCTCTCTGTAATATATGTTATTAGAGGACAGTGTCACCTCCTCACCTTCCAGCAGCCTGTACCCCCTCTCCTGCCTGCAGCCTCTCTGTAATATATGTTATTAGAGGACAGTGTCACCTCCTCACCTTCCAGCAGCCTGTACCCCCTCTCCTGCCTGCAGCCTCTGTAATATATGTTATTAGAGGACAGTGTCACCTCCTCACCTTCCAGCAGTCTGTACCCCCTCTCCTGCCTGCAGCCTCTCTGTAATATATGTTATTAGAGGACAGTGTCACCTCCTCACCTCCCAGCAGCCTGTACCCCCTCTCCTGCCTGCAGCCTCTCTGTAATATATGTTATTAGAGGACAGTGTCACCTCCTCACCTTCCAGCAGTCTGTACCCCCTCTCCTGCCTGCAGCCTCTCTGTAATATATGTTATTAGAGGACAGTGTCACCTCCTCACCTCCCAGCAGCCTGTACCCCCTCTCCTGCCTGCAGCCTCTCTGTAATATGTTATTAGAGGACAGTGTCACCTCCTCACCTTCCAGCAGCCTGTACCCCCTCTCCTGCCTGCAGCCTCTGTAATATATGTTATTAGAGGACAGTGTCACCTCCTCACCTTCCAGCAGCCTGTACCCCCTCTCCTGCCTGCAGCCTCTGTAATATATGTTATTAGAGGACAGTGTCACCCCCTCACCTTCCAGCAGCCTGTACCCCCTCTCCTGCCTGCAGCCTCTGTAATATATGTTATTAGAGGACAGTGTCACCTCCTCACCTTCCAGCAGCCTGTACCCCCCTCTCCTGCCTGCAGCCTCTCTGTAATATATGTTATTAGAGGACAGTGTCACCTTTCAGCAGTCTATAGCCCCTCTACCGCTTTATAATATGTTATTAGGAAAACATTTTTTACGACCAGCAGGTTGTGGACCCACTGGGAAATCCCACCGGTATGGCTTGGGCCACCTATAAGTAGCCTCCCCGGTCTTCACACTTTAAGCCCTATACAGGGATCTGGCATTCGCTGTAGGGAGGCTGGTAGGTCACTACCTCTTGAGGAGTTCCCCGTGGAGACACTATGGTGTAGCAAACCAAGGGATACAGGCACTGGCAGAAGGTACCTTGGCAGATGGATGCAGACAACACGATACAGTTCGTAGTTGATAGGAAGCTTCAGGCTTGTCACAGACAGTTAGGTGCAGACTGGCAGCAGACAGCAGGATGCATACTAAAGGCAGACAACTGGAGATTAACTGGTAGTAAGCAGAAGGAGGTAGACTGGTAGCGGGCAGCTGGATGCCAGCCGACAGCACATAGCTGGATACTAGGAGATAACAGATAGCTCAATGTAGCATCCATGGCCGCGGGCCGTCGGGTCTACTCACCTCCTGACGCCCGCAGCCATGGATCTGTGAGCGCTGGTCCCCGTCTCCTTCCCAGGAGACGCCAGCGCTCACTTCCGCTCCGGTGTCCGGTCCGCAGGGTGCGCGCGCGCGCCTGCTCTTAAAGGTCCAGCGCACGCACATGCAGAAAATCATCATTTCCTGGACTATAAGAAGGCCCCAGCCCGTCTGATCCTTGCCTGAGCGTTGTTAGTATATCCCAAGTCTGTCTTGCAAATGGTCCCTTAGTGTTTCCCGTTCCAGTTGTTACCCGTTACCTGTTCCCGTATTCCGTACTGTGTGCTGCCTTGGCTCTGACTGCATGCCTCAGTCCTGGACTGGAATTCCGGAGAGGTTCTCCAATAGGGCTCCAAGTGCCTTGGTCGTTATCAGTTGCAGTTACATCCTGTCCAGCCTCCTCTGCCATTGGCGGGACTGCCCCCCCAGTTTGCAGATGTCTTCAGCAAAAGGGAAGCTGAGATGCTGCCTCCACATCGGATTTATGACTACCCCATTGAACTGGTTCCGAATGCCTCTCTACCCTGTGGCCGAGTATATCCTCTCTTCTTGCCAGAGTCTATCCATGTCGGCCTATATCAAGGAGAATTTGGAAAGGGCTTTCATATGAAAATCTTCCTCCCCGGCCAGGGCTGGGTTATTCTTCGTTAAAAAGAAAGACGGACCCCTTCGACCCTGTATTGACTATCGTGGTCTCAACCAGATCATGGTCAAGAACAAACACCAGTTGCCACTTATATCTGAACTGTTTGACCGTATACGGGATAGAATTTTTTGTAAACTAGACTTGCGGGGGGCTTATAATTTGATCTGAATCCGTCAAGGGGACGAGTGGAAGATGGCGTTCAACACTCGAGACGGGCACTATGAATACCTGGTGATGCCATTTGGATTGTGTAACGCTCCCGCGGTCTTCCAGGAATTCGTTAATGATATCTTCCGAGATCTCCTCTATATCTGTGTTGTTGTTTATCTCGATATTTTGATTTTCTCCCCAGATCCGACGACTCATTGGAGGCATGTCCGTCAAGTTCTACTACGATTAAGGGAGAATCGTTTATAAGCAAAGCTGGAGAAGTGCGTCTTTGAGAGGAGTTCTCTGCCCTTCCTGGGCTACATCATCTCGGATCAAGGGCTCAAGATGGATCCTGAGAAAGTAAGAGCTGCCCTTGAGTGGCCACATCCTCAAGGCCTGAGGTCCATACAGCGTTTCCTGGGATTCGCCAATTTCAATCGCCAGTTTATCCCAAACTTCTCATCCCTGACATCTCCTATTTCCACCCTTACCAAGAAGGGTGTGAACACCAAGGTGTGGACCCCAGAGGCAGAGTCCACATTTATTAGTCTCAAAAAAGACTTCACTTCAGCCTCGATGCTCCATCATCCTGACGTATCTCGGCAGTTTTATTTGGAGGTGGACGCCTCTTCTATTGGTGCAGGTGCACTTCTGTTCCAGAGGAGCTCCAAAGGAAGGGCAGTAGTATGTGGCTACTACTCGAGACTTTTTTCTTCTGCAGAGCGCAATTACTCTATTGGGGATCGGGAGCTATTGGTCATCTGCTGGAGGGCGCCGCACACCCCATCCTGATCTACACTGACCACACAAACCTCACCTACCTTCAGTCCGTTCAACGACTAAATCCCCGTCAAGCCAGGTGGTCGCTGTTCTTCACCCGTTTCCAATTTGTGGTCCAGAACCGTCCCGCTGATAAGAATGTAAGAGCCGATGCCCTGTCCAGGTCATTTGAGACGGATGACACGGTGCGAGTCCCTTCAAACTATCATAGACCCGTCCTGCATTGTCACTGCCAATCCTCTGCAGGTTAGAGACATCCCTTCGGGGAGGACTTTTGTTCGGTTGGCAGACAGGAGAAGAATTCTCCGATGGGGACACAGTTCTAAACTGGCTGGATACGCTGGTGTTCGTAATATCCGAGACTTGATTGCTCATCACTTCTGGTGTCCCACGCTGCCCAAGCATGTTGTGGACTTTGTCTCTTCTTGCACGGTGTGTGCCTCTGACAAAGTTACTCACTCTAAGCCTGCCGGCCTGCTTCACCCTCTGCCTGTACCCAATGCCCCCTGGCAGCACATTGCGATGGACTTTGTCACTGACCTTCCTCCCTCAGTAGGATGCAACACTGTCTGGGTGGTGGTGGACCGGTTCTCGAAGATGGCACATTTTATCCCGCTGACCGGCCTACCTTCCGCTTGCATGGCTTGCCTCTTCACATTGTGTCCGATCGGGGGGTTCAGTTTACCTCTATGTTCTGGAGAGCCCTCTGTAAACTCCTGGATGTGAGTTTGGACTTTTCCTCTGCATATCACCCCCAGTCCAATGGGCAAGTTGAGAGAATCAACCAGATCATGGAGAATTCTATCCGCCACTTCATCTCTTCACAGCACGATAACTGGGTACAGCTTCTTCCATGGGCCGAGTTCTCGTACAACAACCACACAAGTGAGTCCACCACTTCCACTCCATTTCACATTGTAAACAGTCAACATCCTAGAGTCCCTCTTCCTGTGTCTACTGCTTCTCGGGTACCCGCCGCTGACTCTGCATTTGGGGACTTTCTGCAAATCTGGCAACAGACCCGGTCCTCTATTTTGCTGGCTGTCAATCGCATGAAGCGAAAAGCGGATACAAAAAGAAGAGAGCCGCCTCAGTATCTTCTGGGTACCAAAGTCTGGCTGTCCTCTCGGAACATTCGTTTGAGGGTGCCTTCATACAAGTTTGCTCCCAGGTTCTCGGTCCTTTTGAGATTCTGCAACAGATAAACCCTGTCTCCTATAAAGCTGCGGCTGCCTCCTGCCCTCAGAATCCCCAACTCATTCCATGTGTCCCTCCTGAAGCCTGTGGTCCTGAACCGCTACAGCAAGACTTCCTGTTCCACAGTTGCTCCCAGCGGTTCTTCTGATGTGTTCGAGGTGAGGAAGATCCTGGACTGCAAGAGGGAATGCAAGAGGAAGGACTATTTGGTGGACCGGAGAGGGTTTGGTCCTGAGGAGAGGTCCTGGGAGCTGGAGGAGAAACTCGATGCCCCTGCTCTCATTAAGAAACTCCTCTCTCGCTCTGGCCCCAAGAAGAGGGGGCGTAAGAGGGGGGGTACTGTAGCGTCCATGGCCGCCGGGTCTACTCACCTCCTGATGCCGCAGCCATGGATCTGTGAGCGCTTGGCCTCTATCTCCTACCCAGTAGATGCCAGCGCTCACTTCCGCTCTGGTCCGTGCGCGCACGCTCGTGCCCGCTCTTAAAGGGCCAGCGAGCGCACATGAAGAAAATCATCATCAACTCAAATGATTTTCTGGTCTATAAGGCCCCAGCCCTTCTGATCCGTGCCTGAGCGTTGTTAGTATTCCCCAAGTCTGTCTTGCAAATGGTCCCTTAGTGGTTCCCGTTCCAGTTGTTACCCGTGCCCTGTTCCTGTATCCCGTGCTGTGTTCTTCTTCCTGTGACTACCAGTGTTGGGGTCGTGTCTACTGCACCTGCTGTCGTTTGCCACGTCCAGTGTCTTCTGCCACATCCAGTGTCTTCTGCACGTCTTGTACTGTCTGCCACGTCTGGCGCAACCTGCTGCACCTACCTCCATCCATGCTGAAGCCACAGCCACTGTCTGGACTAGTTCAGGTACCCGAGCGTTACGGACTGCTATAGACTTTTGTATAGACTGTGACTAGGCCAGCTGCCTCTCCACT